>NW_007726176.1:1084439-1138149 GCF_000696425.1 Galeopterus variegatus | reverse complement strand
GCTTTAATGGAGGCTTAAAAAGATTAGTTGGGTGCTTTCAAACATCTGGGGCATTTCAGACATAGAGAATACAAATGAAGGTATTGAGATAAGAGCCAGTAGTACATTTGGGGAGATGCCAGTAGTTTTTTTTTTTTTTTTTTTCCTTTTTCCTTTTTTTGTCTTTTTTCGTGACCGGCAACGGATCGCAACCCTCAGTGTCACGCCCGTACTGGACCGGGACCAGCAACGGGATCGCAACCCTCGGTGTTGCGCCCGCACCTTGCTCAGCCAGTGAGTGGCCGGTCTGTACGTGGGATCCGAACCCTCGTTGGGAGCGCCGCCGCACTCCCAAGCGGCGCACTGTAGCAGTGCGCCACCGGGCCGGCCCAGGAGATGCCAGTAGTTAATTGTGGTTGGAGGGTGATGTCTAAGGAGGGGTGAGAGGTGTGCTGGAGAGTCAGGCAGGGTATCAGGTTATGAAGTGCCTTACATTTCATGACAAGAAATGTGTCTGTTGTAGGTAGGCAGTAGGAGTCACCAAAGAATATTAAGTCAGAAGTAACATGATCAGATGTGTTCTAGAAAAATAATTCTGACTATATGCAGAAGATTAATTGGAGGAATTAGAGGAGAAGCTGAAAGACTATTCGGAGACTAGTGGAATAGTGCAGGCAACAGATGATGTGGATAGTGAAAACTTAGAAAGCAGAATAGAGAGCTTATGGGAACAGGATGTGGATGTGAGTGTGACAAATATAAATAATATGTAAAAATAAGGAGTTCCTCAGGATATCTTAGGATTGTTTATTTTTAATTGATCTGGTTATACATTTTATTCAAAACAACAGCCCAAGAGATACCATTTTGCAGTTAAGATTAATTGCCAGATTTGTGATAGAGTATAAATTCTATGAGAATCAGAAAATGCTTGTGGAACAACTTTGTAAAATGTATTAGTTTTGAATTTGTGCATAGTGTGGTGTCTGTAATTCATTCCACAATGATTTAAAGTGTTAGCAGTATTTTGAACTCATTAAAGGAAAATCTTCAGAGTAGTTGAATATATTAGAATTATGGGATATTAAACTTAAATTCCCTTCTTAATCCACTTTCAAAGAGATGTGAGAGTTAGCAGTTTGCTGTTCTTTCCAGTTTTGGTGTTCTCTTATTTTCTGTACTTAGATTAATTATATGTACTTTTTTAAAATACCCAAAAATGATTTCATTGTATTTCAGCAACTCGTTCCTTTCCCTCAATATTATGAACACTGTTTTGTTTTTTTTTTGTCTTTTTGTCTTTTTCCGTGTCTGGCAACGGATCGCAACCCTCAGTGTTGCCCCCGTACCGGACCGGGGACCGGCAACGGGATTGCAACCCTCGGTGTTGCTCCCGCGCCTCGCTCAGCCAGTGAGCGGGAACCGGTCTGTATGTGGGATCCGAACCCTCGGCGGGAGCGCCGCCAGGCTTCCCAAGCGGCGCACTTATCCAGTGCGCCACCGGGCCGGCCCTGAAAACTGTTTTATGTCAGTAATAAAGATTTATTTTGTTTTTGGTGGCTGTATAATATTCTATTGTGTGGATGTACCACAATTTATGAAAGGCTGTACTTGATCCTTTCTTGATAGATAATTGAATTATTTGCTATTTTTAACTCTTTGGAAAAATATATTGACTGTATACTTCAACAAAACTAAACCCAACAAGATCAAATACTAGAAGTGTAATATTGGGTGAAAGTGTATGACCATTAAAAAATTTAATAGATAATTCCCAAAACATTATGCCAGTTTATATCCTGTACACTCATTCAACTGTATGTGAATGCCCACTTCTCTTCATGCATGCCAAATACTGATATTAATCAGTCTTTTTTGTGTGTGTGTTTTTCGTGACCGGTAAGGGAATCGCAACCCTTGGTGTGGTGTCGCCCGCACCGCGCTCAGCCAGTGAGCACACCGGCCATTCCTATATAGGATCCAAACGCGCGGCGGGAGCGTCGCTGTGCTCCCAGCGCCACACTCTCCCGAGTGCACCACAGGGCCGGCCCTTAATCAGTCTTTTAAGTATTAGTTTTATCGATTAAAAAGATCTTGTTTTAATTTATATTTTTAAAAATTATTAGTGAGATTGAGCCTCTCTGTATCTTTGTGAATTGCTTGTTCTTATTCTTTGCCCATCCATTTATTTGGCTAAAGTGAATAAAACTAGCCCAATACATTTTCCCATTTGCCCTTTGAGAGTAATGTTTGTGAATATAAATTCTCATTGTAGCACTGTATACAGAATAGGGTTAACATAAGAGAATGGTCAGAATCTGTTCTGACCCTAGACATGGTTGGAAGTCTTTTTTATGTTGTTTTGAGGGACTGGGGATAGAAAGGGAGAGAAACAATAAACTGTTGGCATTAGTTTGTTTTCTGTTGTGGTATGTGTTTTTCCTAATACCAAAAAAGACTTTTGGTAAATCATATTTTTACTGAATACACAACTCTACCTATATTCTTGTTATTTGCTGCTCTTATGTCATGATAATTTACCTTTGGAGTACTACTACATACCAGATTTCCCTTTGTCCTGCTTGGCTAAACTACTAGCCTTTTTTGAATCCTGACACATGAACTTCTCTGTAAGAGAGGGATTTAATCTTCTCACACAGCCTAGTGGAGGTTGTTCTGGGAAGTTTAATTGACTTGCTTACTCCTTGCAGGGTGTTCCTGAAAAGAAGGTACTTCCAATCACAGTTCCCAGGTCACCAGCTTTTGCATTGAAGAACAGAATCCGAATGCCCACCAAAGAAGATGAGGTGATTCCCTGGGAGTAAGGGGTTTCTTTTTCCTTCTGCATAGACAATATAAGCCTTATCATTTTAAAAAAATTAATGGAGTTCAAAGGCAACCACTCTTATCTGAAGTCTTTAGGAATGGGTATGAACATTTGATCATCTTTTTTCTCTCCTCTAATAATGTAAACCAAAATAGTTGGTAAGGGTATGAATCTTCTGGCTTTCAGTAACCACTGGTTACAATTTATGGAAGCAATGAGGGGGACTTAGGCATCGGAGGCTTGTATGTTTCTATGGCAATCAGCTTGTGTTTGTAACATGGATCAAAAGTTGCCAAGCCCTGCATTTTATTTTGCCTGAGTTACTGTCACTATTCAGTGAGCGACTTTTAAAAATTCATACTAAGCAGTTACATCCACATTGCCCTATCTCTCATAACCCAAGGATTGCAAAAGTGACTTTGTAGTGATGGCTCATGGAATTGTAATATATAAACTGTCATTGATCAGGCTAGTTTCTTGTTACATCTCCTATTTTATCTATAAATATCCAGAGTTAGGGTAATTTTATAGCAGATCTCAAGCATAAGCCTTTTTATAGGTTCATTTGACACTAAAATACACAGTAATCTTATGTTACCAACTTGAACCCAAACAGCTTACTTGGTCCTATTCTGGGTTTGGCAACCATTAACTACCAGTCACATGTTTTAGTGGAGTCTGGAGGCTGGGTCAAAGGAGAGGTTAAGGTATATGCTTGGTTAGTACCTTTCCTCTGGTCTTCATTTTATTCATACCATTTGATCTCATCTTGTTTTTATAACATTCCTGTGAAAAACTTTAGATCTTGTAAGAGTAGTTGCATTAGTCCTTTACCAGATGCTTTCACATTGGTCTCATCCCTGTGAGGTAGTAGATGACTTAGGTATTATCCCTCTTTGATAGAAAAGGAGGCTAAGACATCTAAGAGGCTGAGTTACTGGCCTTAATTAACGACTTGTCTCATAATGTCTTCTGACTCCACATTCTAAGGAGATGGGAGAGAATGAGGAGTCTTATTTCTAAACTGCAATTTTTCCCTTAGGAAGAGGATGAACCGGTGGTGATAAGAGCTCAACCTGTGCCACATTTTGGGGTGCCTTTTAAGCCCCAAATCCCAGAGGCAAGAACTGTGGAAATATGCCCTTTTTCCTTTGATTCTCGGGACAAAGAACGTCAGTTACAAAAAGAGAAGAAAATAAAAGAACTGCAGAAAGGGGAGGTAGGTGTTTTCATTTCTGCAAGTAGTATAATGCTAGTCTTTGATCCCTCAAAGGTAATCTTTTATGTAGCACTTTTCACAGTAAAATCACTAACTTGCTTTGATACCTCTAAGAACCCTATGAAATATAAATATGGCAAGTAATCTAAATCTTCTGGCACAAGGATATTAAGGGGTTTGCCCCAATCACGCTGCCAGTTATTGGCAATACTGGAAGGAATACCTAGATTTACTTTTGAGCCCATTACTCTTTTCTGCCAGATTGTGCTGCTTTGAAAACTGACTGGCCTTCTCTATTTTTCAGAATCTTCCAAATATTTTGGAGCAGCTATTGCTTTTTTGTTGTTGTTGTTTAAAAGATGGCTGGTAAGGGGATCTTAACCCTTGACTTGGTGTTGTCAGCACCACACTCTCCAAGTGAGCTAACCGGCCATCTCTATATCGCTATATAGGGATCCGAACCCATGGCCTTGGTGTTATCAGCACCACACTCTCCCAAGTGAGCCATGGGCCAGCCCTGGAGCAGCTATTGCTTTCTGGCTAGAGAGGACTTTATCTTAAATATCATGTTTTCTTTTCCATTAGGTCCCCAAGTTCAAGGCACTTCCCTTGCCTCATTTTGACACCATTAACCTGCCAGAGAAAAAGGTTAAGAATGTGACCCAGATTGAGCCTTTCTGCTTGGAGACTGACAAAAGAGGAGCTCTGAAGGCACAGACTTGGAAGTACCAGGTGAGGGATGTGGCGAGCAGCCAAAATGTGACTTGCTTGGTTGATTGATTAGGCAGGCAGACCCACTACACTGAAATCATTTGGTATAACATACTAGATTATTTCAGGGGCTCTCATGCTAAATCAGGGGTTAGCACATTTTTTCTGTAAAGGGCCAGATACTAAACATTTTAATTTTTTTAAGTTACATATGGTCTCTGTCACATAGTCTGCATATGTGCGTGTGTTTGTTTTCAGCCCTTTGAAAATGTAAAAGCCATTCTTAGCTCAAGGGCTGTACAAAAACATATTGCAAGCTGGATCTGGCCTATAGTCCAAAGTTTGATGACACCTACTCTAGGTGATCACCTGGGAAATGTGAGAACTAATAGACTTTTTTTTGAGTTAGGACTCTCTTTAAGATCTCATCTATTCCATCTATTAGTCTCATTTATTAAGCGTTCACTCCTTTCTATTGGTGCTTTCATAGGAAACAGTATGGGAGAATAAATTCTCAATATGGCATGCTATTTTTCTTAGCATGGGATACTATTTGCTCTTTATAGGTGACAGGTAATTAAAAGCAATTACAGGGCTGGCTGGTTGTGTACTTGGTTAAAGAGTGGTGTTATAACACCAGAGTCAAGTGTTCAAAACCCTCTACTGGCCAGCCACCAAAAAATAAAAATAAAAAACAATTATAGTTAGCCCTCCATGTCAACCAACTGTGGATCAAAAATATACAAAAAAAGGTTGCATCTGTATTGAACATGTGCAGACTTTTTTCTTGTCATTATTCCCTAAACAGTACAGTATAACAGCGATTTACATAGCATTTACATTGTGTTAGGTATTATAAGTAATCTAGAGATGATTTAAAGTATATGGGAGGATATGCATAGGTTATATGCAAATATTATGCCATTTTATATCAGAGACTTTAGCATACGTGGATTTTGTTATCTGTGAGAAGTCCTAGAACCAATCCCCCAGGGGTACCAAGGAACAACTATAATTGGTTATTGGCTGGTTTAATTGAGATCTAATTCTGCCAAGCTGGAAAAATATTCCCTTGAATCTGTAAGTTTCTCAGTATTTTTGTGTCATCACTTATCCCGGACTCTGTCCAAAAAGGAGCTCTGAGCTAATCTTCGTTGGTAGGTATCACCCCTCTTGAAAGATGTGATTGCTTACATGACTGAACAAAGGTTTCCCGTTGGCATTGTTCTCTAGGAAACCTTAGGATTATTAGTTTGAAAGTAGTCGTGCATCTCCCCTCCTTAAGGACCAAGATACATGTCTGTCTGGGCATTTTCCATAAAAAAAATTTTTTTTAAAGTTTTTTAGACATGCGCAAAAGTAGAATGAATAGTATAATGAACTTCCATGAACCCATTACCTGGTTATATATACATGGAAGGTCTTATTTCATCTATACTTCTATTTACATATCCCCACATTGGATACTTCTACTCTATACAAGGCTACTTTGAAATAAATCCTAAGTAGCATCTCTTTTCATCCAAAAATACTTGTATGTGTATATTTAAAATATTAAGGACTTAAAAAAACAAAACAAAACACAATAATATTATCACACTTAGAAAGATTAATAGTAATCCCTTAATAGTGACAAATAGTCAGAATTTAAATATACCCAACTTTTCTCATAATTTTTTTGAGTTGTTCAAATCAAGAACCAAATAAGGTCCACATTAGTACATCTGTTTGATAAATCTCTAAATCTCTTTCCATATATAGGTTCCTCTCTTTGAATTTTATTTGAGGAGTAAACTGAATTATTTGTCCTGTAGATTTTTCACAATCTGGATTTTGCTGATTACATTCCTGTGGTGATGTTTAACATGGTCCTCTATCTCCTATACATCCTATAAATGAGTAGTTAGGGACTTGATTAAATTCTGGTTAGATTTTTTTTTTTAGAGGGTGGGAACAAGAGTACTTTAAAGGGGTATTGTGAGTTCCTAATAAATCACATTTAGAGGCATTGTAATGTCGAGTTGTTTATTTTTGTGGTATTAAGATAGGCCTTAAAAGTATCTTAAAGGTACTTTTCTGGTTCTCAGTGGGTTCAGATATTGTCAGACTGATCTGTTCTTTATAAAGTTTGTGTGAAGGCTTTTAACTGGGGTTTATTTTAAATCATCTGCTGTCTTTATTGGTAAAGCTATTCAGAAACATTAGAACTTGAGTTATTGAGGTGATAGTCATGGAAAGTTGTATAGTTCCTTATCTGACAGACTTTCTTTCTAATAGCTGGAAGAAGAACTGAAACAGCAGAAGGAAGCAGCTTGCTTCAAGGCTCGCCCAAATACCATCATTTCCCAGGAGCCCTTTGTTCCCAAGAAAGAGAAAAAATCAGTTGCTGGTAGTATTATATGAATTCTTGGGGGTTGGGGCAGAATTGTTATACTTCCCATGGGGGTGCTGGGACTCAGTTATGTCAGTACAATGCTGTGTCATCTAGAGCATTTAATTTTAGAGGATGGTAGCTTTCCTTCCCCCAGACTCAGTCTTTTGCCTTTGTGGAACCCAGCAGCTATGTTGAGTTGCAGAATGTGTTGGGGCCAGATTCATATAACACAAGCTTTGGCATGAGCAGCTGGCATTTCAACAACAGTTGTAAGTTTTCCCACCCATACAGTAGCAAGTAAATGAGGGGGTAAGAGCCAGGATGTCTTTCTGGAGTTCACCCTGAAGCAAGCCTTAGATACAGAACATTTGATTCTTTAAGCATTGGCAGTGTATTTGAAAATTGGGATTCTTCTACATCTGTCTCAAAAATCACTGTAGTTTTTTTTTTTTTTTTTCCTTTTTTTTGGTCTTTTTTCGTGACCGGCAACGGGTCGCAACCCTCAGTGTCGCGCCTGTACCGGACCGGGACCGGCAACGGGATCGCAACCCTCGGTGTTGCGCCCGCACCTCACTCAGCCAGTGAGCGGCCGGTCTGTATGTGGGATCCGAACCCTCAGCGGGAACGCCGCTGCGCTCCCAAGCGGCGCACTGTAGCAGTGCGCCACCAGGCCGGCCCAACACTATGTAGTTTTGAGCAAACTACTTTACCTCTATGGTCTTGCTTTTCTCCCAGTTACACTAGATGATTTACAGGGGCCCTTCCAATTCTTAAAATTCTAAGACTTTTTGTATGTGGTTTACTCCACCTTTCTCCCATCAGGGCTTCCTTACAGCTCAGTCTTTCTGTTGTCTCTCATGTCTATGCTACTCGCCCTATCCATAAAGCTTAGGTTTATGTAAGTCCTGCTTGTGCACCAATGTTCTCTCTGTTTCTGTACTCAGAGGGCCTTTCTGGTTCTCTAGTCCAGGAACCTTTTCAGCTGGCCACTGAGAAGAGAGCCAAAGAGCGGCAGGAGCTGGAAAAGAGAATGGCTGAGGTAGAAGCCCAGAAAGTCCAGCAGCTGGAGGAGGCCAGGCAACAGGAGGAAGAGCAGAAGAAGGAGGAGCTGGCCAGGCTACGGAAAGAACTGGTAACTGGGTAGCATGAGCACTGACTAACCCAGAGTTGTCTCTGTTTTGTTTTATCTGTATCTAGCCTTTTTCCAGACAGGATCTAAGGTGGCCCACAAGGCTACATCAAATACAAGTAAAGGAGGAAATCACACAAACTGAGGGTGGTGGTAAAGTTGAGACATGAATGAGGCTAAAGATGTATACATTGTGATCTTGGTATGAGCTTTAATTTTGGCCCTTTTTGGGAACTCGCATGTCAGTTACAAAGATCACAATGCTCATGAGATATAAATAAGCCAGTTGTTAAAAAAAGACATTTATCCTTGATACTGAATTTAGACAGAATTTCTTCCAGGGGTCTTTATAAGGAGGATGTCATGTGGTATAACCATGCACAGTAATGTATTTCCTAGGACTCTTTTTCATTTGTTTGTTTATTTTATTTATTTAACTTATTTCCTTCTGGGCTTAAGAAAAACCAGTCTCTTTTACAGTTAGACAAGAATATATAGGGTAGGACATGGGAATTGTGTGTCAACTGTATTTTTGTTTTCCTCTTAATACTTGGCTCAAACTCCTTGGAGTTATAGTGCATATTGGTCCAGGTGATCCTCCATGCTAACACGAGCATAATGATTTAGATATTAGTTATCCAAAAAGAAATCTTAATTCACATTAAGGACCCCTTTGTTGGGAAGGCAGCAAGTTGTGTTAACTGGTAACATTCTAAAGCACAATTCAGTCAATGCTGGTTAGCTGTCTACTAATCTGGTTTGATTCAGGATTGATTTTAGACTACCCAAAAAGATGGATGGAACCATGCCATCTCCAGCAACCTTACCTGGTTATTGTTTTGTTGTTGTTCATGCTTTGGGTAAATACTGAGTCAATTAGCTTAAGATCGTACTTTGGCAAATTCTTAACTTATAACTCTTCTCTGATGCAACTGAGTACAGTCCCATTACACCCTAGTAATTCACACTGGAGATAGGTTTGACATTCTTTAGTGAAAGCTGAAGGACTTGGCCAAGACCTGATAGAAACCTATTTGAGCTCCAAAGCTCATGCACTTTTCCACTATACTGTGTTGCCTTTTTTTCCCCTTTTCTTTAAATTAGCAACTGGTATCTGTAAAACTATACAACCATTTTCTCAAAAAGAAAAATTAAAAACAACTAAAAGCATAGTTCCCTAACATCCCTCTCGGTGGTAACTTTATTTTCCTTACTCTGCAGGTGCACAAGGCAAATCCAATACGCAAGTACCAGGGTGTGGAGGTAAAGTCAAGTGACCAGCCTTTGACTGTGCCTGTATCTCCCAAATTCTCCACTCGATTCCACTGCTAAATTTGGCTGTGAGCTGCAGACACAGCAGACACCGGAGCTGCTATTTACATCAAACCTAGAGCCTTCTTCATTTGTTACCGGGTGTGGAGAGAACCGATTTCTCCAGACTTTTAACTACTCATGCCTGACAGAGCATACCTGACAGCTGTGGACTCCAATTTTGTTGAGAATTGTTTTCTTACATTATTTAGGCTAATAATGAGACTCAACTATGCATGTCTCAATCAGATTTTATGTAGTTATGTCCTTTAAACCATCAGTTGTACTTTAATATGGGTCTTAACTCTGACTAGGATTTAAAGTCTCTGTGTCAGCACAGTGTAGTCTCTATTATTAACCCTTACCCCCTCCCTTTCTTTTTCTATTTTAATCAGAAAATAAAGATAGCTAAATCCCGATATAGGGTTTAAGTCATGGTTTAAGTGAGGAATAATTGATATATTGGATTCTTTCCTCACCTCTGCACAGAGTGAATTTTTAGTTAAGGAGCCCTTTGCTTTGAGTGTAGAAAACCTCATTAACTGCACCAGTGAGGAAAAAGACTGCACGGACTCATGGGGAACCTTACCACAGCCATTTGGCAAGCTTTGGGCAGAGCTGCTCATAATGGGATAGTGCAGCGTGTATTAAGACCCAGCCTGGAATAAATACGTTTTGTCTTCCCCTCCCTGATTTTGTTATTTCATGTTTTTAAATCTGTCAGACCCCTTTGGAGTTCCCATCTTCTTGGGGAAATGGGTAGTTTGAGAGGTGGGTCCAGGAACTTTTAAAAGCACAAGCTCTGTCCTTAAAGTGCTTTGTAATTTTTTTCTATTTTATGTCAGAATATACTTCCATATTTTGTTAACTCCCTCCCAGTAGCTACCCAGTCGTGTACATACACCTTTGCACAGACTGTGCCTTTTTCCCATCTAGCAAATTCTTCTTTATAAGACTCAGCTCAAGTAAAATCTTTTTTAGAAATTTCTCCTTGACCATCTGACCTCCTCAGGTGAGGATGGTCACTTCTTCTTCATACCTCCCAAATGTGTCTTGTATATATCTCTAGTAGAGAAATTATATCTGAGTTACTTGTACTTGTTCACAAACTCATAAAGATACAGATATGTAAGTTCCTTGAAAACAAGAATTATCATCATCTCTGTGTTCCTCATGGCTGGCACAGAACTGGCTTAAGTCCATGTAAAATAATACATTTTCTTTTAGATTACACATTATTTTTGAATATCTACTCTGTCAGTCATCTACTCTGGTGCCAAGAGATACAAACTCATCCATGTTTTGCCAGGCCAGTCCTAGGCATCATATATGACATCAAACATTTTATATTCATTTTCTTATTGATACAGGGAGCATTTCTGTATCTTCTATTATGTAGAAGCCATTTTAGATTTAGCAGTAGTAGACAAAGCAAGATAGTATTTCTCACAGTATGATTTACAGATCTCTGGGCCTCCTAAAGGCTCAAACTGATGCAAAATGCAGTTCCTTTATTCATTTCTCCCTGTGCCTGCTGGCCACCAAAAATATATACATATATATTCATTTCCTAGAGGTATGTGGTATATAGTTTTATAACCACTTATTAACAAATATTTATTTGGTGCTAACTGTATATATGCTAGTACTTTTCTAGTTGCTGGTAATACAACAATGAGCAAAAAAAGAACACCTCGCCTTCATGGAACTACATTTTAATGGGAGAGATAGACAATAGCAAATAACTGTACACTTCTGTGAGGTGACAAATATTACTCTGACTGCTGTGTGGATAAATAGACTGTATTGGGAGCCGGGGGGACATGTGAGATTGTAACTGGGAAGGTGAGGATGTTCTTGACTGTTGTTCAGGTGAGAGCTGATAGTGACTTGGGCTAGGGTAGTAGTAGCAGTGGAGGTAGTGAGGAATGGTTGGATTCTGAGTGTATTTTGAAGTTGTAACTGATAAGACTTGCTAACATTAGATATAGAGAGTGAGAGAGGAATTATGGAGGGGGCATCCAGGTATCAGTCCAAACAGAGACAGGGTCCTCCATTCCTTGCACTGTGAGAAATCCAGTGCTTTAGCCCTTTTATTTCTTATGGGTTTCTAGAAATTCTGCTTCAGCCCTTATATTTCTTACGGATTCTTGGGCACTTTCATTTTTTTTCTGGTCATATCTTCCTTTGGGTTTTCTACTTCTATTCATCTTTTGATCCCTTCTCTATGTCCTATGTAGTTTATCGCTCTACGAGGATACTTTAAGAAGTTCGTGAAAAAATAGAATTAAAAGATAATATGTCTTTCCATGAACTTTTTGAAAAGTACTCTTATTTATATTAGCAGTTCTCCTCTAATAGTTCACTCTCATTCATATACGGTATTTCCATCTGGTATCATTTTTTCATATATTTTGTCTATTTTTGGGTTTTGGTTGTTTCAGGTAGGAGAATAAATCTGCTCTTAAATTGAGAGTTTTGGAAAGAGTGTTATTGAGAATTATGGATGTATAGGATCCTTCTATCCTGTTTGCTCCATTCTGGATTATCCCCTGCTCATACCTATGTTAGAGTGGTAATGTGTGACAGTCTTTTAGAGATAGCAGATAGGAGTTACATTACCTCAGAGCAAATAGAATAAAATTGAGATGCAAACATCTAGTGCCTCATCCTTCCCCAAATTACTCAATTTCCCAGTGGCTGTCTGTTTCTCCATAGCACAGTCTCTTGTGTAGTATTGAGTTGTCTCTTTCTGGACCACCTCATATCACCTTCATTTTTCAAGTACACCCTCCCATTTTCCCCAGACACTCAAATTCTTCACTTACATTTTACAGAGAAATTCAGGTACTTTATCCTTCAAGCCATGTCCTAGAAAGAGCTTCATCCTTCCACTCAGAGGTCACTCAGGTATTTTCCTAAGCAAAGAACGTATCCTGAGATAAGAATTTACTGAATTCTACTAAGAAATCTGACTGCCACACTTTGCTTGGCAGTTTTGCAAGCTACCACATGCATACTTGCAGATTGTCAGAATTCCCACAATTTCTGGGAAAGACATTTTGTTTTCAGTTTAGTTTTGACTTTGTCATGGTTTACCATTGCTAATATTCTTGTACTAATTAATATTCTGATTATTCTAAGATTATTCTAGATTATTATTCTAAGATTACTGTTCACTCTTACTTTGATTGATAATTTTGTCCTTGTGTAATTGCTTGGTTACCATTTTGATGCTGTTTTATTTCTTATTGGTTCTTTTCTGTAGAGTTTTGTCCCTGGAAAGAAGAGCCACAATGATAGACTGTAGATGCAGTTGTTCCATTGTTTAGCAGAGATTAGATCTGGACACAAGTAATAATGCAAGATGGGATATGATTCAGAAATGTGAGACAGTACTGTTGGAAATTTAGGGATTCTTGTTGGAAGTGAGGTTGCAGTTTGTAAAGATGTTTTTTTCCTTTTTTTTAAAGTAAAAATTGCAAAAGTAGTACTGTCTTTTGGAAACAAAACGGTACAAACTGTATAAAGTAAACCGTGAAAGTCTCCTTCCTTCTCACTCTCACTCCCCAGGGGCAACCCATGGTTCACAACTGTGTATTCTTCCAGAATGTTTTCTATGAGCATACACATTTATAGAGCATTTCTTCTTTTTCTTTTTCTATTTTGGCAGCTGGCTGGTATGAGGATCCAAACCCTTGACCTTGGTGCATCTTTTTTTTTTTTTTAATGACAAGATGATAGCATTCTGCATTTGTTTTTAATTTGTTCTTTGAAAGGTTATACATTCACATGGTTTAAAATTCAAAAGATAGAAAGATCAAGTCTTCCTTCTACCTTTTTCTCCCAGCTGCTCAGTTCCCCTCCCTAGAGAGATAGTCTGTGCTGCCAGTTTCTCATGTTCCCTTGCAAAGATGGTTTCTGCATATACATATTCCTATCTCCCCACCTCCTTTTGTTTTTTACACAAATAGTATTATACTCTACACTCGGTACCTTTTTTCATATGTATTGTGCATTCGAATGATATAGTTCAGGTGCTACCTCGGGCATATAATGACTTCCTATCTGAAGTACGAAGCCTCTTAACGAGAATCTAGTGACATGAAGACAGACCTCTGCATGATGTCCTGAACTAGTGATCGGAGGTCTCAAGGACTCGAGGGCAGGTCAGCAACACCTGGCCTTTAGCACCTTCTGGCTTAGTTGAGCTTTGGAGGCTTGCTTATTGGCTTGAGTATCTGTTTGAACCTGTGTATTCCATTAGATAAATCTTGATATTACTTCCTGTTCAGTTCCCCTAAAGAAGGCCATCTCACTGAATCCTGTCTGCTGGGGAAGTTCCTCACTGCTGAGAGTATCAGTTAAAAAAGCTGTTAGCCACGTGGCTGGGCTCCTATTTCTGCATAGGCAGGCTGAGTTACAGCTTGGTGATGTGGATCCAGGTAGGAATTGGTCAACATTCTGAATCCTGAGTTGCCATCTGACTTGCAGCCTGCTGGGATGCTCAGTTTAGACAACATATAAAGTTTCCTGGATACTAGACAAACCCAGGCCTATGGAAAGAGCAGGAAGGTTAAAGTGTGTAGTACTTTGAGCAGTGACGAAGGCGTAACCAGGGAGCTGACATGTTTGCTCCAATGCCAAGAATTCCAGGACAATTTGTTATCCAGTTAAAGCCAGTATAGTTGCTACAAAAAAGAAGCCTGGGGATGAAAACATACTTTTTCCTTGTTTCTTTTGTCTTCTTGCATACCTGCTCTATTTTCTAGTGCTGTAGTCAAGGTTGCTGTTATTGGAAATGTCTGATGGTTTTTGCTATTCTCTTGTAAGAGAATAAGAGGCTGGACTCAGGCAAAACCATGAATGTTATGTGCTGAAAGTATCATCTTCCTGAAAGGACTTCACAAATGCTGACATTTCGCTCAGAGAAACCATAGTTGGAGGGTCAAGGGTAAAAGACTTATGGAAATACTAGGTTTTGTCAGGAAAGAATGATTTCACCAGACTAAACCTGGCCTGGAAGGCATCAATTGCCCTTCTCCCTTTTTTTAAAAAAAAGTTTTATTGGACAGAGAGGAAATAAAAACCTGGCCTATCTGATCTGCAGAGGCCCATGTAGATATGGGAGTGGTATCCCAGAACACTACAGGCAAGTATGTGACCGTGCCAAGAATTGTAGCCAAGTGCCATTGCCTAGCTTGTTTTGGCACTCTTGTTATTCACAGATCTTTCAAGAGCAAGGGTGGGAGAAGTAGTTTTCAGTGGGTCTACACTAAATATTGGTCATAACTTGTAATGTGAAAAGCAGTTTGGGGCAGCATTGTTTTTGGCCTTGCTTGGTGGAAAGGAGAGATGAGAAGTCTCTAGCCACACATTGACGTACCCCCATCACAGGCACTCACACATACACTTTGTCACACAGATCTATTTTTTTTCTCATGTGAAACTTTAGTCTGTTTTTATACATCGTAGGGTTTTTCTGTGTGTGTGTGTGTGTGTGTGTGTGTATATATATATATATATACATGTATATATATATATATGTTTTTTGGGGGGGTATTGTTTTTTCATTTAGTATAGTAGTAACTCAAATATTTTTCCTATATTATTGCATACTTTGTAAATACCAATTTTAACATACTATTCCATTGTTCTGAGTTTGCTTCTCCCCACTGAAAACACTTGTTTTACAAAGGATTTTTCTGGATTCTAATTCTATTTATAGTACAGAATTATCTAAATTTGCTTCCCCCTAATGTATCATGTCTGTTTCTAAACTTTAAATAGCTGTTTTCAATCCACTTAGCAGTCGATCTTTATAATTAAAATACAAGCTCAAAAGGAAACACAAGCCCCTCCTGAAAGCATAGTTAATGACATTATTCTGGAATACACATTTACAAAATAGAAAGCTCCTTTTGGCTGACTATAATGTCAACATTACTAGCACCCATGCCCAGTGGAAGATTTTATTACTACATAGTAAAGCCTTTCTGGAGATAATTCTAGTTGTGTTATTTTAAAGTCTTGGAATACTATATTTTCAAATAGATTTACACAGTAGATTTATTGTCTCTAAACCTTCAGATAAGATTTGAAAGGAGAAAGCCCTTTGTCTTTCTTAACTCTGGCTGGGGCTGTGAATGTGTCTTTTGGGAAGAATGGGGGCCAGGATTGTAATCTCACTTTTGTTGGTGACACACTGTGTGACATTTAACAAGTCATTCCCCTTTTCTGTCTGCCAAACAAGATTGAGCCAGAACAATTAATAAGGCTCCTTTTAGCTTAAATATTTTCAGATTTTTTTCTAGGCAATTTGTTTAAACCACATTAGCCCTACCTTCGTATTTATATTTCTTCTATAGCCAGCTGCTCACTCACTGCAAGAGTGAAGCCACCGCTCACTCACTCTAGCAGGCTCTCCTGCCCCTGTATTTCCATGTGGACTTCAATGAATATGTTGGAGACCAGTGTGCTACCTTGTTGAGAACTTTCCAAGGGTTGTTCTGGAAGTGGAAATGTAGCCCAGATCACTCCAGGGGACTAATCCCTGAATAATGTTGTCCTCTGACATGCACACATATTTTCTGATGTGTCTCTTGACCTTGGAACTGGTTAAAGACTGCACAGAATGTTCAGTGAATTCTTAAACACTACCATGAAGAAGTCCCTCCTATTCAAGATGTGATTTTTTTTCCAAGATGTGAGATTATCTTGGAAGTGATCCTTCTACTGTTGGAGGTGGTTTAAGAATGTCACAGTAAAACTGACAGCTTGCTTTGCTCCTCTTCTGTTTCTGTCCACTGAAATTTACTTTTTATAGTGTTTGTGGTCAAGGAGACTTAGATTGTTTTTGGATAATTGGCACAGGGTTAGAAAGAACACAGAATTATTTAATGGAATAAATCCTAAATTGGGAATTGGGAGAGCTGCTTTGGCTTTGTGACTTTGAGCATGTCATTTGAATTCTCCGAGCTTCAATCTCAGAAATTATAATGATGTTTCTAGAAAGGACACTTCCTCCAGCTCAATGGAGGAGAATTTTCCCCCAGATTAAAAATGACCTGAAGGCAGTTGGCAGCAATGATGACTGTCACATTAGGTAATTATTCACCCCTGTTGGCCAGTGTGACTCGGTGTGACCATGCTCAAGTCACATATTCAGTATTAATTGTCAGTGGGTATGTGTCACCAGGGTTGCCAGAAGCCCCTGCTGTTTACCCACAGCTAACAACCTGACAGGACAAGGCCAGAAGCGGCTAAGTCAACAGTCAGCTGAAAGCAGCAGGGAGACTTGTCTGCAGGGGAGGAAGCTCATGGGAGTTTGTGTAAGCAAGAGAGGAGAGGGATGGATTTGATTTGAGCTTGTAGAAATCTCATTCCCAGTGGCTGGGGGTTGATGTCTACACTGTAGGCTCTGTAAGCTTAGGGTGGCTTCTTTTTTTTGGCTTTCTTATTATTTGCACATTAGCCTTTTTCTCTCACTAGTTTGTTATGGTAGCGATAAGAAACTAATGCAGGAAGCAGCACATAGTAAGTGGTTGGGTAGGAGTTTGGAAGGGCTGCCAGTACTCCCCTCTTCACTAAATGGCTTAACCTTTTGTGCATTTCTCTCTCCTTGAAACATTAGCTGTCCTGACAATTGGGTCTGAGTGTTTCTGTGTTTTCCTCACACATATACCAAAACACTGCTGTTGTCTACTATCCAGAGGCCTCATGAAAATGAGTAGGAACTGGAAGCTTGGCATCTTGGGGTGTGAGACTTCTTTAGGACAGTGGCTCTGAGTTTGGTCTGCAGATCAGTAGCATTAGCATCACGTGGGACTAGAAATGCAAATTCTTCTCTCCCACTCTGGATCTACTGAGTCAGAGACTGGATGTGGGGCCCAGCAACACGTGTTTTTTTTTTGTTTGTTTGTTTTTAAAAAGATGACCGGTAAGAGGATCTTAACCCTTGTCTTGGTGTTGTCAGCACCACGCTCAGCCAGTGAGCTAACCGGCCATCCCTATATGGGATCCGAACCTGTGGCCTTGGTGTTATCAGCACTGCACTCTCCCGAGTGAGCCACGAGCTGGCCCCCAGCAACACCTGTTTTAACAAGCCCTCTAGGGGGCAACGTACACCCAAGTTGGGGATTACCGTGCCAGGAGAGGGACTTGCAAATCCTGATAGACAATAATTCTTTCTCAGATGTCCATGGGCCAGGGAACCTGCAGCCTTTCTTTCCTGTGACCCTTATTGCCCAGGCCAGTCAATGGGCATGCTGCCATTATGGATCTGGCCATCACATCTGAGGCATGAGTGGTGACAATCAGCTTTGTACCCCATGAATATTCATAACCAATAATATATGTGTGTATATATATAGCATTAAAATGAAGCTTAAAAAATAAAAGCCTATCTGTGGGTGAGAACTTTTCCTCCCTTCCACAGCTCCCTGAAGAGTTACCTTTGTGCAGTCTGTTTGTATTACATAGGAGAGCTGAGTTTGTTGAGTAGGTATGTATCTCCTTAGCCAAGCCTCTATTCCCAGAATGAAGATGGAGGGAAGAATGCTTTTCCATATGTCCTTCTAACAAGTCATGACAGATGAGGAAACTGAGGCTCAAAGTTTAAGTTACTTACCCAAAGTCATGCTTCTAGTAAGTGACAGAGTCAGAATTTGGACCCAGGTCTGTGCCCTCATGTGCCCTTTCTATCATACCAGGTTGCATCACTTGAGTAGAGCCAGCTCTAGGGGATGGGCATTCTCGGGAACTCCAGGAGGATAGGGACTGGCTCTTTTTGGATTTGAGCTGGAGCCCTCGCAGAACTCTTGACCTTGCAGTGGGAACCTCCAGCTAACCTCCAGAAGCTGGGAGACAGGTCCTCTCTCCTCACTTTCACCTGCCATAGGCACAGCAGGCATCTTGGAACATGCCGGATGCCTAGTTTCCTGTGAGAGATGTGGTAGCTGCCGTCAAGTAAGTCACAAGCCTCAGCAGGCTGGAATGATAGCCAGGGTGGTCAAGGTGCCAAGCGGACTGCAGCCTGGAGGTGCTTCTCCCCAGCCCACTCCTTGTCGTTTATTTGGATGCCCCTCACCACCCAAGGCAGGGCTCTTCTCCTAGAAGCCACTCAGAGCTTACCATGTACCCCCTCATTCTTACGGTAACACAGTTTAGCAAGCGGACCTGGAGTTTTATAAATAGCACAATGGCAGGCTGGGAAGCTGTCCTGTGCAACAGGACAGAACATGCATTCTCCACTTCTTGAGCCATTTCCTGGGATCGTGTGACAGGAGTGACTTCTAGGCAGATAAAATCAAATTATTCTTAACTCCTGGGTCTGTGCTCCACACTTCTGTCTTGCATCTACTCTGATGTGTCTGTGTTTGTCCCCCGCCCCCACTTCCTCTGCCTTCATGCAGTGGTGCTTCCAAGTCTGCTCCTGGGACGTTTCCTGTTCTTGGAACAGCTGCGCCAGCCTGGGGTACCCTCCTGCTACTTGATCCTATAGGGAGGTGTCCAGTGGCTGTGGGCAATTTTCAGATGACCTTGTTTCTCTGACGTCATTAGATAGCTATTTTTGGCTTTGCTGTTTATGCTGCAGAAGTTGGGCTGGGATGGGGGAGTAGGAAGAGTGAAGGAGGGGCCAGTCTTGGTTTCCCATTGTCCCAGGGCCTTACCAAAGTAAGAACATTTATTCTTTGACATTTACACAGCATCTACTGAATGTTAGGTTCTGGGGAAACCAAGTTGACGCATAGTCTAATTATTCATCATTCACTCATAAATTCATTTTTTAGTGCACATTACTTTGTGATATGGAGTGATAATTAAGCCTGAGAGCTCTGGAGCCAGACAGTTTGGGTTTAATTTCTGGCCCCTCCATTTACTACCTCTGAAACCTTGGACGAGTTACTACTCTGTGCCTCAGTTTCCTCTTGGAAATGGGAATGATTATAGTATCCACCACATAAGGTTGCTGTGAAGATTCAAGGAGTTAATATCTGTGTCTGGAATATGGTAAATACACATAAATATTAGTGGCTATTACTATTAACCACAACAGCACCTCTTATTGTACCAGGTACTTGGGATACAAAGTTGAATGGACACGGTCCCTGTGCATTCTGAACTGGCATCTCAGTCTCAGATACTGGGATGGTACACAGTCAACATAAGTCAGAAGAACACTGCCATGTGCATCAATTTATCCTAACTTGTGGGGGACATTCAAGGGAAACAGAAGATGACATTTCTGTCCTGGGAGAGCTTTAGGGCAGGTACTCTCAACCCTGACCACACATCGGAATCTTCTGGAGAGATCTTAAACATACCAATATTCTGTGCCCCACCTCCAAAGATTCTGATTTAATTGGTCTGAGCTCAGGAGGGGTTCAGGCTTCAGGTATTGTGAAAGCTCTCCAGATGTTTCCAATGTGCATCAGGGTTGAGAAGTGTGACCCCAGTCTATAGGGATATGTGTCCTCGAAGCTCTCCACTGATGGCACCAATGCAACTCTTTCAGAAGAATGCCTCAAAGCTGGTCCTCTTTCAGGGCTCAGGATGGTTTCCAGTGAGTTGGCCCTCTGACTCAGTGTGTCTCGAACTTGTGTGTGCAATGCTGGTCATAGAGACAGATTCCTGGGGCGCTGTTCCAGGGAGGCTTCATTTTAAACAAACTCTCTGGGGCTCAGGCACTGAGAAAACCCACAGTAGCTGAATTGCGAGTTTTCTGAGGCCCTAAGCCACGTCTGTGGCTAAGAAGTCATCCCTGATCATCGGTCCCCAAAAGTGCTTCTGAAATTCCACAGTTTTATATCTCATTATCGCTCTTACCATTTTCTGCCTTGAATTGAAGAAATTTGTGTCTATATTGATATGTTTTGAATTATTTATTAATCTGCTGAATTACAAAGGGCCATTTTTTAAAAAATTGGAAAATCCAGGCAAAGAATAAAAATCAGCTCTATTCCCATTGCTGTTAATGTCCATTTATATCCTTCAGGTATTTTCTCTATAAATATTTTGTAATGAGGGATTCCACTCCATGGATAATTTTTACAAACTTTTTCACCTAAAATGCAATATTAGGTACTTCAAAAAGTTCATAGAAAAATAGAATTAAAAGGTAATATGAATCTTTCCATGAATTTTTTGAAGTAGCCTTGTATATGGTGATTCTGTAGCTCTCCTCCAACTTCATCTCTAGGACCCCAAAGTGAGTAGTTTAGTCCTTGCCACAGAGCACAGTACTCAGTAAATAATCTTAACAATAAAATTCTATAGTTCTGGGACAGAACAGTGTGTCAATGGGGCTTCCAGAGAAATCAGTGTCCGGTTTGCCACACAGGATGCCCATAGATCTCTGCTTCCCGGCCTTGGTGGGAAGGACAGGGTTGCTATAAGGACAGCAGCCTTACTTATGGCTTTTCCAGAGGCCTGAGAGGTACTGCCAAGGTCCTGGGCTCAAGGGCCCAAGGTGGGAGAGAGCAAGAGCAAACAACTTGCTAATGACAGCCCTGAGTGGCTCTCAAATCAGGACCAGAGGAAAAGTTGTGAGGGGAGTTGGCTGCTCTCTTTGGAGTCAGAAAGGTTGTTGCTCAACTCCTTGGATTTTCCATCACAGCCGAGCAGGGAGAGGGTCAGGCAGGGAATGTCTCCTCTGAGCAGTTCCTTTTAAAGCCTCCTGTTGGGCCGATTTCCTCTCAGGAGCCAAGGAAGCAGTGCCTAGTTGGAGTTAACCACTTCACTCCCAACCACTTCATCCCCCCCCCAGAGATGGATGAGCCTGGGAGCTCAGGCTCCTGGAAGGCAGAGCTAACCAGGGCAAGAGGCCTAAGAAGCTGTGAACTCTGGCTGGAGAAACCTTCCCTTTGGCCTTGTTAGATACAACAGGCATAATTGCATTCTGCTGACCTTAACTCCCCTGGCAGGTTTAATTGGTCCTGGCATTGCCCCACTTCCTGACCTGTCCTTGTAGAAGCAAAGAGGGTGTCTGCACAGCTGGTGCAGCACGGGGAAGCCCCTTCTTTAGGGTGAGCAGGGGCTCTGCCAGCCCCTAGCTGGGTGGAGGAGGTTTCCCCATGCCCCACCCTGGTGCCTCCAAGGAAGCACTGAGAAGAAGCTTGGGGACTCCCAGGGAGCAGCTGGCTGGAGCAGGCAATCCTGTGGATGCGGAACCAGGCCAGCCTCCCATCTCAGTGGGAGGAACTGAGGGGGAGCCAGCAGTAACAGCTGAGCCCTCTACCTGAAGTGTCCACATTATCGAGCCCCCAGAGTGCTGCAGGTACTGTGCCAAGTACTCTACATACATGTGCTGGCTAAATGCTATGAGAGAGAAGCATGGGGCAGAGTGATTATGAGCTGAGTCTTGGATCAGAGGATTCCAATCCCAACTCTGTGACTTTGTCCTGTGACTCATGTTTCCTGTCACATCTGCGAAATGGGGATGAAACAGCTGGCACTTATGTAGCACTAGGCACCCATGCACTGTTCTAAATGCTTTATATACCTCCACCTCTGAGGTACGTGATCGTCTTTCAGACAAAAAAAAACATGTGAAGGCATTTGTCCAAGCACACAGTTTTTGGTCCCAGAGCTTCACTGGCGGAGCTCCCAACAACCACACAGTAGGGCTGTTGTAAGGATTAAACGAAGGACACTCATAAGGTTGCTCACCCCAGGGCCTGGCCCATTTTAGTAAAAGTTCAGTCAGTATTTGTCAGTATTTGGGAATCATAACTGTAACAAAAGTAGCAAATAAAGCCCCTTAACTCATCCCAGCCTGGATTTTGGTCTCATCAGGAGGTGGCTCTGGATTTGAATCTGGATAGTTCAAAGTCACTTACTAGCTATGTGACTTTGGAGACAAGCCACTTACCTTCTCTGAGCATCAGTTTTTGCCCTTAAAAATGGTCTAATACTTGGCCCCTAGAGTCCCTTGTAAGGATCCAGTGAGCCGGGGAAAGCCCTTGGCATAGTCAGCCCTGGTCCTTAGTGGGCACTCAATAAATGATCACTATTGATAACTGCAATAATAACAAGGGGATGTCAGCAAGGGCCACCATAGTAAAGTAATCCCACAAACTCCTGTCCACAGCCTTGCTAGTCACTCAGTTATTTACTCATCAAACACTAGTTGGCAAGTACACTCTGTGCTGGGGACACATGTAAGCATCACAGCCCCTGCCTTCAAGGGGCTCCCAGACAGTGTCAACTGACAGTGGGGTCATCCGAGGGCACTGAGAGACCAGAGGAGGGGGTCCAACATTTCAAGCTAAACTAGAACATGCTGTGGAGACAACCACATAGAGGGCCAGGAGGTCCCAATAATAGGCTTGGGCAGGAAACGCTGCAACCTTTAGAATGCTACAAGACCCACAAAAGGGGGACCCAGCAGGGAGAAGGGGGCGACGCACAGACTGGAAAGTTTTAGGGAAGAAAGAGGACTTTGGACTTTGAAGAAGGACACTCCTGGCTCAACTCCCTTCCTTGTTGAGTGACTTTGGGCAAGCTACTCATTGCTTTAACTCTCCTTGTCCTCATCCGGAAAGTGGGATGAACGCTCCCCACAGAGTTATCATCAAGATGATGTTTAGAGACAAGATGGATAAAGCTAATAGTATGTACTTGGTAAATGGGAGCTCCCTTCCCTTTGGAGAGCCTGGGTTCAGATCCCAACTCAGCTGTATGACTTTGAGTAAGTTACTTAACTGCTCTGTGCCTCAGTTTCCCCATCTGTAATCTGCTTCCCCAATCTGTGAGAGGGAGGCATGGGGCAGAGTGATTATGAGCTGAGCCTTGGGTTAGATGGTTCCAATCCCAACTCTGTGACTTTGCCTTGTGACTCAGTTTTCCTGTTACATCTGCGAAATGGAGATGAAACAGCTGGCATTTACGTAGCACTTACTATGCACCCATGCACTGTTCTAAATGCTTTATATACCGCCCCCTGTGAGGTAGGTGATCATCACTACCTCACTGGGTAGATGAGTGAATCTACATAAGAGCACTTAGAACAATGCCTGGCACACTGCGAGTGCCATAGAGACATTAGTTATTCCTTTTGCTACCTGGAGGAGGCAGGCTGTCAAATGGACCTTGAAGAAAAGATATAGAGAAGAGGAGGGCCAGGACTGGAGAAGAGGGTCAGACATGGAGGAGAGGAACAAGCAGAGCAAAAATAGTCAAGATTGGGGAAGGAGCTCCAACTCTGGTTTTTGCTAGCCTATACCAAGAACTCTCAGCATTTGCTCACTTAAAAAAAAAAATCACATGTTTTGAATAGTAATCCATTCACATAGTTCATAGTTCAAAAAATGTAAAAGAGTACACAGTGACATCTCCCTCCCACCCTTGGTCCCTAGTTTCTTGTTTATCTTGCCAAGAAACTCTTACGTGTATGAAGTGAAAAATTGTATAGTATTATTCTCCCCATCCTTTAGACAAATGATAGCATGCTCTGCATGCTATTCTGCATTTTTTTTTCTTCACTTTGGAGGTTGCTTCATATCAGTTCATTAAAAGCTTCCTCAATTTTTTTTTTACAGCTATGTGTGTCCCCATTGCTTAGAGGTGCTGCACTCTCCCTCCCTTCTCTCATCTAAGGGCAGTGGTAGAGGAGCTGAGGCCATGGAGCAGAGTGGAGTTTACCACGGAGCAGATTGGATGGTTTACCACAGTCAGGACCTGAACGCAGACACTCACTCCACAGCTGCTTCTGAGGCACATGACTCTGGCTAATTCTCAGGGGCCCCTCAGAGAAAGGCTCTGGGCAGACAGCCCCAGGCAGTGGAACATCCATCCCATCTCAGCTTGAATACCTTGGGCTGGACTGCTCCTCGGTCTCCATTGTAGTGGAGGAGCCTAGAAAAGACTCTCCACCAGCCCCCTCCTTCCAGGTGGGCTATTGGAGAGACCTAGATCAGCTCAGGGGAGGGGCACAGAGCACTGACCATCTCCCATGGCCAATTGGACAGCCTCCATCTCTTCAGGAGCCCAAGACATTTTCCAAAGAAAATGCTTTCAGGCCTGTGGACACATTGAGCAAATGCACCTGAGACAATTTCTAACCCAAAGATGATCCAAATAGGTCCGGATGCCAGGGGCACATAGCTAGGCACTGGGGCAGGGTGATTATTCCTGGGCCTGTGTGGCTCTAACCAGGTTCTAGGGATACCCAGGAGATGTGGCATGCAGGTAGGCAAAGCCAAGGCCCAGCCTGGGCACAGGCTTGCCCATCAGCCTTGCCTGAGAGCCCTTCTTTTTCCACGCCCCTGCTGATCCTGTCCAAGTCAGGGATACTGGGCAAGACCTGGGAAAAGGGCTGCTCCCCCAGGGCCCCAGCTGCCCCCTCCCTTTTCTCTTCTTGCTTGTTCCAACACCATTCTTCCCCAGTCAGGCTGTGGGAAGAATGCCGTGTCCTCTGAACAGGGGCCAAGAGTGACAGGTGGTGGCAGTCTGAGCTACATGGCCCCTGGTGTAAGAGATCCTCTCCTCCGTCCCCGCCTCTGCTACTCGCGCCCCTGCCTCCGCCTCTGCCCACCCGGCCCAATCCCTTACAACCACTCCAGGATTGCTCCTGAGCAGCCACTGCAAGACAGACGGGCACCAGGTCTCCCCTCTCAGCTCCAGGTACCTCTCTCCTCTCAGTCAGTTGGTCTCGGCCTCTTCTCTCTCCACAGCCAGACAAGAGGAAGAATACGACAGCCTGACACACCCCACTCTTCTTTCTGCAGCTAGAAAGACTTGAGTTAGACAAACAGAAGCACATACCTCCCTACCGCATGGCGAAAGAAAATGGAGCAGTTGAGCTGAGAATCCAGAGCTTGTCAACAGGTGCCAAGAGGGAGGGAGGAGCTTGGGGAGGGGTGTTTGAATCCAGGGTTGGGCAGGTTCCTCAGTGGGAGTTCTGTGCCCGAGGCTTCTTCGCATGGCCCATGGGGGACTCGGAAATCAGAATGATCTCTGGGTAGGGTTGGGCTGGGTCCAGGGCCTGCATGAAGCCCTCCCGGGAAAACGTGAAGCCTCCATGGATGGCTGTTGGGGATGCACCTAAACATTCTGGGCAAGGGATGGCGGGGCCATCAAGGCCCACCCAAAGGGTCAGAAGCCTCTCACAGAGGGCCTCCAAGATTCCAGCAGCCCACCTCTGGGCTGCATCGGTGGCCTCAGAGACTCAGGGAAACAAACATTTGCAAGTAGTTGCCTGAGTGGGGCTGGGCTCAGAGGTGGTATCTGCCCAGCCTGGCTGGAGACGGAGGGGAATGAGAGTGGATCCTGATGGGTGTCTCATCTCCTTTGCAGACAAAGCACCTAAAGGTGCTGCAGGTAAAGGAACTCCAACTGCAGAGAAAGACCGTGGCTCCCCAGACCCAAAGAAAAATCCTGGCCCTCCAGATCCAAAGAAAGATCCAGGCCCTCCAGACCCAAAGAAAGAACTAGGCCCTCCAGACCCAAAGAAAGATCCTGGCCCTCCAGACCCAAAGAAAGATCCTGGCCCTCCAGACCCAAAGAAAGATCCGGGCCCTCCCACCGTGAAGAAATATACCAAAGCCTCTGCCCCAGAGAAAGGGGATGGTGCCTTGGCCCAACCCTCAACTAGCAGCCAGGGCCCTGAGGGAGAGAGTAGCAAGGGTGGGGGGCCTGCGGAGGGCAGTGCTGGGCAGCCAGCTGCCCTGCCCCAGAAGACTTTGACAGCCGAGGCCAGTGTCAAGAAGCCCAACGCTAAACAGGGAACCTCAGGCAGCCGGGACCCTGGAGAGCCTAAGGTGGGCAAGAAGGCAGCAGAGGGCCAATCAGCGGCCAGGAGGGGCTCACCTGCCTTTCTGCATAGCCCCAGCTGCCCTGCTGTCATCTCGAGGTGAATGCCCCTTGCCTGGGAGTGGGGATGGGTCCTGTGCCTCTGTCCCCAGGGTTCGTGCTTAATTCCCCTGTCTTGGGCATCACTGTCATCACATGCAGTGCTGGGAGAGTAGTTTTGATGTTCAGTTGCCTCTGTCCTGGGCATTGGCTCTACCACCTTGTCCCCTGCAGAAATAAGGACTTTGCCATAGTTCATAGAGGCCTGGAATATCAGACAGAAGAGGTCTTCAAAGACCACTGAGGCTGAACTCCTCTAGGCCTCCTAGGTCCAAAGTTCCCCATGCTTCATGGGTTTGGGTCTAGCCAAGAGCGGGGCTGACATGTCAGGCAGAAAGGATAACCCTTCTTCTTAATATAATTATTGGTATAATATGAAAAAGATGATTAATAACCAAATTGGTGGATCATTACTAATACTTTCATAACCATAATACAACATCAGTTAACCTGAATGCTAATGAGGTCACTAATGATATATTGGTAAACGACAATCATAACATTTACCATATCTTTTTGTTTTTTAATTATTTTTTGTTTTTGTTTTATTATTTATTTAACACTTAACCATATCAATTTGATAATTATGTATTAATATCAATTACATCACCACAGTTTTTATGAATCAAGAGCTAGTTGTATCCACATGATGATTAACCATATCAACAATCCAATTAATAATTATTAATGATCTATTAGTGTGTTGATGCTCAAGATAATAACCACAGCCATTTATGGTGTTAACATCCCTTGATTTTGTACAAAATGAGTCTGGATGCATCACCCCACCCCACGCATTTGGGGTAGTGTTGGGGGGTGGGTGGAGTGGTCAGGGTTGTATTAGCTCCAGATTGCATATGAGGCTTTGGAAGTGAGACCTACCTGAGGCCTGCCCAACGCCACAGGTCTGTGGCTGCTGAGGGCTTCATCCCTGTGTTCTTTCCTTCTAGCTCTGAGAAGCTTCTGGCCAAGAAGCCCCTAAGTGAGGCATCAGAGCTCACCTTTGAAGGAGTGCCCATTACCCCCAGCCCCACAGATCCTGGGCCAGCCAAGGCTGAAGGAGGGAAGAACAAACTGGCAGGGAGCCAGAAGGAAGCAGAAGAGAAAGACGCAGGCCAGGCTGTCCAGGCTAAGGTGCAAGGGGACACCTCGAGGGGGATCGAGTTCCAGGCTGTTCCCTCAGAGAGACCAGAGGTGGGGCAGGCCCTCTGTCCCACAGCCAGGGAGGAAGACTGCTTCCAGATTTTGGGTAGGCCAGGGGAAGGTGGGGGCTGGGGATGCTCTGGGGCTCGGGGAGAGAGAAGGAGGCTACCAGTCCCAAGTCTCCCCATTCAGAGAGCTGAGCTGCCCTGAGCCATGCCTCACCCAGACCGATTCATCTAAGTGTCACACAATCCCAGGAAGTATTACCTTTTGAGGGATGGGGAAATGAAGGTTTAGAAAAGGGGAGTGCCCAAAAACATACAGTGAAGACAGGATTTGAACCTGTCAGAACAGCCTGACTCCAGAGCCCACTTTTGACTTTCTTCTACTTTGGCTAAAATGGGGTTTTAAAAAATTAGGCAGGTTATTGGGGCAACAGGAGTTCACTGGATGGTGGAATTTAAGGTCAATCTGTAGAAGGGTTCAAATGCTAGGCTTTGGTAGTTAAACTACATGGTCGGGGGAGGGGGTTATGGGAGCCATAGAGGGTTCATGAGCTGAGGAGCACAGTGTCTGTGTGTGGGAGCAGTGACCAAGGAAACGTGGCATGTGAGACGGGGCAGGACTGTGGAGTGGCCCTCACTGATGATTAGACAGGAGCTGTTGGTTTACTCAGTGGGGAGCAGAAAGCACTGAGCATGAGGGAGCTCAGCGAGCAAATGAATAGGGAAAGGGTTCGGGAGGGGGTGCAGCAAAGCTGGGGGTGGGGTGAGATGGGGTCAGAAGAGCCCAGAGTGTCCTGACACCCCCCCTTCCTCCAGGCCGAGGTGCTCTGGGAGACTGTCCAGCCTGCCTGGTGAGCGGCATAGTGCCACCCAGACAGGGTGGGAGGACTTGGCGGCTGGGCGGCAGCCAGGAGCCCTGCCTCCAGCAGCGGCAGAGACCTCCGCTCCGCCCCACCCAGAAGGCACATCCTGGGGTGACGGGATCTGAACCACCTCCAAGGGCCGTTTAATTTATCACCAGCGCAGCTTCCCTGCCGCCTCTTACTATTTATAAAGAGGTTTCCGTTCCCGATGACTCAGTCTTCAGGCCTTGAGGGTCTGCTGTTCCTCTCACTTGACGCTAGGTGGCGGTATCTCCCCACCAAACATCTCAGTCCACGGCCCTGCCACAGGTCTGGCCAGCATGTGGCGTTATTAGAGGGCATGGTAGGCAGATCGCACCACCTACCGCATCATCCAGACACAACAATCCCACTATCTGGCATTCCACTTCATAGCTGCCAAGTTTATTTGTTTGATTTATTGTTTCTAGTGGAAGCGCAGACAGCTTGGGATGGCGTCCTCATACCTTATAATAAGGGAGGGTCGAAGAGGAACAGTTGTCCCCATTGTCCTGCTGGGAGAAGCTGGATCCCCTCTGACGGGGCAGAGGCCTCCCAAGGCATTTTATGTCTTCGTGACAGAACTGAAATTGGAAACTGGGCCCCAGCACCTCTCCTGGAGCCAGGGGTTCCCCATTTGTCAGGTGGTGAACTTAACTTCCCTGGATGGGGCTAGGTCAGGTAGGAGGGGGTGGAGCCAAGGTGAATCATCAGCAGCCCCTGACACTGACCATGAGGGCTCTGCTCTGCCTCCCCAGATGACTGCCCACCACCCCCGGCCCCCTTCCCCCACCGCATCGTGGAGCTGAGGATAGGAAATGTCAACAGCGAATTCAGCATGAACTCCAAGGAGGCACTTGGAGGGTGAGAGCTGGGACCCCAAGCCGGCACCCGTGGTGGGAGACCACCCAGCCCCTGTAGCCTCACATCTTCCCATGCAAGGCCCAGACACACCCCACTTGGACATGGCCCACATGAACACATTCACTTCTATGTGGTCACCCGTTGTGTGCAAGCTGTCTTGGGCTGATATGCACTCAATGTCGTGTCACTCACACAGATACGAACATTGGTTATTGAGTATTTCCCATAGGAAATACACAGTATTTTCCTGTCTTTCTCCATTCCAGGCACCACACTGACCCCCTCGTGGTGATTCCTGCTTTGTAAAAAGCCCTGACTCGATCTTGTACCTCTACAGATAGCTTCCTTCCCACTGCTTGAAGGTGCCTTCCCCAGGGCCCTTTCCTGCCCTAAACCTGTGGGGTCGCATCCCAGGGTCTCCTCCCAATGAGCCTGCCCTTCCTGTGCACATGGTCTGTGTGGTTCAAAGAACCTGCTTTCAGTCATTGTCCGGGCAGTGCAGCTCATTGCAGCTTCAGGAAGGAGTCGGGGCTGGCTGGGGTGAGCGCTCCCTTCTCACACAGAAGGATCCAGAGCACCATCAGGTCTAGGGCCAAGAGGGGATCAGAGCACAGGATGCTGCTGACCCCTGTGCTCCTTGGAGGCCCCTCACTCCAGCCTATTCTCTTTCCAGAGGCAAGTTTGGAGCAGTCTGTACCTGCACAGAGAAAGCCACAGGCCTCAAGCTGGCAGCCAAGGTCATCAAGAAACAGACCCCCAAAGACAAGGTAGTGGAGGGGGGCTGGCTTCTCAGGAGGTGGAAGTGATGCTTGGGGTGGGCATCTCCCACCTCCCTCCACTCAGGCTGCTGAGCCAGGGGCCTGGTGTGGGAGCCTTCTTGTTGTCATAAAGATGCCATACAGATAGATAGACAAACAGACAGCCCTGCTGCCCCTACCCTGAAACCAGACACCTCAGTTAGTGAACTTATCTGGGGACTTCCTCTTCTAGGCATGGGATATTCATGCCCTCTGGTTCAACTCAACAAACCCTGATGAGTGTAGGCTCTGGGCCAGGTCCCATGCTGGGCAGTGGGGGTTCCAAAGTGAAGTGGATGTGGTCCCCGCCCTCAGGGAGCTGATGGCAAGTCAAACAATCCTGGTCTAGAGCTTTGCCTCTAACTCCCAGTGTAGGCCAGGTTCAGAGGAGGCCATGAGCAGTGTTTGTTCAAGGGATGAATGAATGAATATAGGCAGGCAGAGGCTCCCATGGAGTGAGGGAGTCTGGTATGTGAGGAGGTGGTGATGACCCAGCTAGTGTGATCAGAGCTGTAACTCAGGAAAGCTGGAGTGGGGAGACAATAAGATGTGGGAGGTCAGGGGTGGCTCCTGACTCAGCCCAAGGGGTTAGGGAAACTTCTTGGATCAGCTGTTTCCTAAGTGAAGGCTTTGAAGAATGAAGAGAAGTTCCAGTGGAGAAGGCAGGGAGGAGAGTTTCAGGCAGAGCAGACTATGAGGGTAAAGGCCCAGAAATAGCAGGGGGTGCTGCTGACTGAGGTTGTGGGCATTCCAGGCAAACACAATGGCACGTGCAAAGTCCCGACGCCCAGCAATAGCATGAGAAACAGCTCCAGAGTGCTGCAGCCCTGAGTTTCCCATCATAGTCTGAGTACATTCGGAAGGAATGTATTTTCTAGGTGACTATGTCCTTCTCCGTCTCCTCCAGTTGACAGGGCCTGGAGTGGTGTTATTGACTGATGGGTCTCAGACCTCTATCACAGGACCTGGTTCAACACAGATGTTCAGTACCTTTGTGCTGTACAAATTAATTGGAGTTAGCAACTGATTAATTAATTACTGAGCCCCTTTTTTGTGCCATTTACTGTGCCAGGTGCTAGGGAAATGTCAGTGAACTATAAAAGTCTTTGCTCTCATGGGGCCGACTTGCTAGAGTAGAGGGACAGACAAGGAAAAAACCAAACAAAATAAAAAGCATTTAGTATCAGGTACTGAGAAGTGTGCTAGAGGGAAAAATAAAGCCAGATAAGGGATAGGGAGTATAGGGCCAGGGGGTGCTGTTTTAGATAGGGTGGTGAGATTAGACCTCTCTAACAAAGTAGTATGTGAGGGAGATCTGAGTGAAGGAATGGAATAAAGGGAGAGGAGGAGAAATTCAGACAGTGATGTGATGGTTCATGTTTAACAACTGGCTCTGGGTGGGGCAGGTTGGGGGAGAGGCCTGATTTGTATCATTTGCCAATTTCCGTGCTGTAAATATTCCCACCATAGCTAATATCAACGTACCAATGTGACAAATGACTTGCAAGCTTTTTGAATATTGGTGGCATAGGGCTGGCTGATTAGCTCAGTTGGATAGAGGCTGGTGTTGATGAAACCAAGGTCAAGGGTTCAGATCCCCATACTGAGCATCTGTCAAAAAAAAAAAAAAAAAGAAAGGGGTGGCTTAGACTATGAAGGCAGTGTTGGAGGACTTAAGAAATGATTGGATTTATAATGTAGTTTGAAAGTATGTGGGACATGAGGAAGAGAGGAATCTGGATAGCTTCTAACTTTTTGTTCTGCACACGTGGTGAAGCGTGGTGTCCTTTCACTGATGGGCAAGCTGAAGGCAACTCAATTGTGGGGAAGGGTTTAATTTCGGACATGATAGATTTGAGATGCCTATTAGACAGCCAAGGGAAATGGAGAAATGATTGGATTTATAATGTAGTTTGAAAGTATGTGGGACATGAGGAAGAGAGGAATCTGGATAGCTTCTAACTTTTTGTTCTGCACACGTGGTGAAGCGTGGTGTCCTTTCACTGATGGGCAAGCTGAAGGCAACTCAATTGTGGGGAAGGGTTTAATTTCGGACATGATAGATTTGAGATGCCTATTAGACAGCCAAGGGAAATGGCATATAGGCAGTTGGATATATTGGAGCCTGGCACTCAAGGGAATGCTCAGAGGTAGAGATATGTATTTGAGAATCGATTTCATTTACTTGGAATGTAAAGTCACGGGCATGTAAATTCTCCCTGGGCATTCTCATCCAGTCCCTCTCATCAGTTGATGAAAATGCCCAGGAAGAGAGCAGAGGGAGGGAAGAGATGAGGGGGGTGGACAGAGCCCTTGGGCGTGCCAGTATTCAGTCAGGAGAAGGAGAGCCAGCAGAAGGAAGGAGTCCCAGCAGGAATGGCTGGGAGTGGTGAGGACAGCAGACTTATGGGTGGAGGAGAGAGGGAGGCAAGATCAGCAAGGAGGCTGGGCAGTGGTCCAGGCAAGGCCCACCAAGTCTGGCCAAGGGTGTAGGTATGGAGTGTGGAGGACAGGCAGTGATGATGCTTGACTGGTACCCTTGACTTCCCCGGTCCTCAGGAAATGGTGATGCTCGAGATTGAGGTCATGAACCAGCTGAACCACCGCAATCTGATCCAGCTTTATGCGGCCATTGAGACCTCACATGAGATCATACTGTTCATGGAGTAGTGAGTGCCGGCAGTGGGGGTTGGGGCTGGGTGGGGGTGCCTGCAGGCCCAGAGCAAGCCTGTGGAAGGGTGTGTGCACACAGCATCGAGGGCGGTGAGCTCTTCGAGAGGATTGTGGATGAGGACTACCAGCTGACCGAAGTGGACACCATGGTGTTTGTCAGGCAGATCTGTGATGGGATTCTCTTCATGCACAAGATGAGGGTTCTGCACCTGGACCTCAAGGTACTGGGGTTGGGGCCTCCCGGGAGGGGTCAGAAGCAGCATCCGACCACCTGAAATCTGTTAGAACTGGCCATCCCTCCATCCTCCCATCCCTCCTTCTCTTTCTCCAGCTACCCTCCCAACCAGCAATTCAAAAAGGGTTTATTGAGCACTTAGTAAGTGCTGATAGCTAGGGATACAACAGAGAGGAAAAAATGGTCCCAGCTTTCATGGAACTTCTTAGTCCAGTAGTATTTGTTGAAAGGGTCATTTGCAGTCCTGTGAGCCCCAAGCTCAGTGTCTCAAACATACAAGTGGCTAATAAGTGTTGCAATAGCACCTACCTCAGTGTTGGCCTGTGATAGGTGCTATGAATGTTTGTTTATTGATTCATGCCAGGCAGTGTTCTAGGTGGTGGAGATCCAGTGGTGAACAAATAGATTAAAATCCCTGCACTCACAGAGCTTACAAATAAGTATGGTACCAGTGCAGCTATGCGCATGAGGCAGGTGCTAACAAAAATGCTGAAGGAAAGGATACTTACATCCCTCTTCTGACCTTGCTCAGCACCATGCTCATAGTAGGTCAGGAAGAACAAATAGATTTTATGTATCACACCAACTTTGATCAGGTGATAGCGGCTGCCTGGAGCTTAGAGACGTCTGCCCCAGGCATGGAGTAGGCAGGGGCAGTGCCAGCGCCAGGTGTTCTCCATCCTGATGGCAGATGTTAATGCTTGTGGGTTAGGTGGCAAGACTAGGTGGGTCAGCACCTGTCAGCAGAGTGGATAGTACCTTTATTCATTCATTTCATAAATATGTACTAAGCACCTGCTACTGGAAGGTACCTTGTTAGGCATAGGGACTACAAAGGACATGGTCCCCATCTCATGGAGCCTACAGGTTAGTAGAGGAAACAGACATTCTTAAAATAATGACTAAATATACAAATCAACTATTAAAAGTGTTATGAGCAAGTATGGGGAGATGTACAAGGTGAAATTGGAGAAGTAAGCAAGGGCCAGAGCATTCGAAGTGTGAAGCAGAGCAGGGAGATGCTGCTGCTGCTTCCAACCCCAATCCCGGGTTTACCAGGCGTCAGACACTGCTCTGAGTGAGTGCCTGATCCTCCCAACAGCTCACTGGGTTAGGTGTGCTCTTATCATACCCACTGACAGATGAGGAAGCGAGGAGGGCCAGGAGATGAGTTTCAATGGGGCCAAAGTTGAAGCAGGGAATTTAGGAGGCTGTTGTGTAGGCCAGGAGAGAGCAGACAGGGGCTTGAGCCAGAGTAGCAGTGGAGGAGGCGGGACGCAACCAGATGACAGATACATTCTGAAAATTGAGCCAATTTGATTTGCTGATGGTTTGCATGTGTGGGGGTTAGGGAGAGGAGAGAGTCAAGAGTGACTCCTGAGTTACGGGGCAGATGGTGGCCCTGTTCACTGATCTGGGAGCAGCTGGTGCCGCATGGTGGCATTGGAGGCCTGCCTTTCTCCCGTGAAAGCCAATTTCTGTGGGAGTAGAGCAGGGTCCCCAGTTAAAATGCAATGCCCTGGGAAGAAGCGCAGCCTTAAGCCTCTGTATCCTAAAATGTGTTTTTTTCAGGATAGCAATAAGTTTTTCATCAGAAAAGGTTTTCACAATCAAGTAAGTTGGGCGAACCCCAGCCCAAAGGTCATGTCCAGGTCTCTTGGCCACAGGACTTCTGAGGACCCCCTGTGTGCAGATTGAGAATCTCCAAAAGGAGATTTGTCTGCCTTGTTTCCCCAAAAGCTTGTACCCTGGAACCTTTCTTTTCTTTCCCTGTTTTGGTGGGACACCAGGCTGAGCTATTAAATCATTAATGTCCTTCTCTGAATGAATGTATCAATTCTAAAAGGGCCTTCAGAAAGTGTTCATTGGAGACCTTAAGAGTAGCAATGGGGGAGGGAATCAAATGGCCACAGAACCCAGACAAATGACAGAAATGTGCTGAATGGGCCAGGCTGAGGTAATGGAGACCACAGAAGAGCTAGAGGACTTTCGTCCTATCTCGGGCACTGGCAACTTACTCCAAGGCATGAGGCCCATGTGGCCAGGGCTTCTGGTTTTTCAGGAGGTGCTAGAAATCAGCTACTTTGTGCAAAATCTCCTGCCTTTGAACCATTGTTAACTTTAAAATGTTTATACCCTGCAACCTCAGATTAGTCCTGTGTCCTTGTGTTACAGGAGAAGGACATGGTGGCCTAGACTGGGGAGGAAGTAGCTTGCAGTAGCTTCATTCACATGTTCACTTGTGCTTGGGGCACAAGTTTTCTCTGAGCCTTGGCTGAGCACCCACTGGGTGCCTTTGTTAGACACTGACGGTGGGGACCAAGGAGGCCGGGAGAAGATGGTCCCTGCCCTGGAAGAGTCAACCCAGTGGCACTGTGTCCACCCCAGCCCCCATCCCGTAGAATGCACTGTGGGTCCTTGCTGGCAAGCAGCAGCAGGGGGACATCAGGATGCCAGCGCTGGAGTCAGACCATCCTGGGTTCAAATCCTGGCTCTATGACTTACTTGTTGGGTGACTGTGGCTAAGTCACTTCTGTATCTGATCCTCAGTTTGCTCAGCTGTAAAATGGGGGTAGATGGTAACAATATCTCACTGTAAAAGTTTTATCTCAGATAACAGTATATGCCTTTAGAGCTGTTGGGAGAATTGATGTGCTAAAGCATAGAAAGGGAGTGACACACGGCTGGACTGTTTTGTAGCTTGTTGTGGTTATTGTTAACTGAGGAGACAGAGTAGCCCATCTTTGAGCATATCCGGAGCAGTGTAAAGCCCTCTCTTTTCCTGAGGGGCTTTCTCTGGCAGCCCTGAGCTGGTGTTTTCTTTCTCTGGTCTCTGGAGCTCTACGTATCTAGTGGTGGCCTTGCACAGGCCTCCCAGCCTGGGGCACACTTCTCCTCTGCAGCCTTCAGTTTCTCCATCCTCAGAATTGCTAGAATGTTGTTCTTTCATGGCCTTAAATGGAAGGATATCCTGCCTGAATCCACACTAAGAGTTCTTGTGCTTTGAGGTCTGGTACAAATCCCTCTTGGGGCCTCGGGATCCTTATGTATGCCCAGAGCAGGCAAGTCTGGAGACTCTCTGACAGCTGCCCATTCTGGGGGCCTGGGACTTGGATAGGCCTGGTGGGGGAGGGAGGGTGAACTGGGTCAGAGGCCAATCCAAATCACCCCCTTTCTCCTCAGCCAGAGAACATCCTGTGTGTCAACACCACGGGCCATTTGGTGAAGATCATTGACTTTGGCCTGGCACGGAGGTACCACCTGGGTGGGTGGGGAGAACAAAACCAGCCTCTGAGGTCAGCAGGGGCAAAGGAGGGGTAGAGGGTGGCTGGGAACAGGCCAGATGCTCTGCTCTGAGCTCTCGGTCTTACCCCCAGGTATAACCCCAATGAGAAGCTGAAGGTGAATTTTGGGACCCCGGAGTTCCTGTCACCTGAGGTGGTGAATTACGACCAAATCTCCGATAAGACAGACATGTGGAGTTTGGGGGTCATCACCTACATGCTGTGAGCCCCAAGGAAGGGTGGTGTTTGTGGGGTTGGTTGGGGTATGTGGGCGGGCAGCTGAGGCCAAGATTGGCCTTGGGGTCCTGGCGAGGTGGTCCCACCTCCCCAATCCCTCAGTTAGGGGTTTGTTGGGGGTGAGGAATGCAAGGGAGAACCAGGAAAGGGAGACTTTATGCCCATTTTATAGATGGAAAAACCAAGGCCCCTAAAGGCATAGCATCCCAGCCTAGGGCTCTGGACAGCTGATATCAGGTGACCCAGGATGGGGGCAAAGGGGTAGTGGGGATTTTCTGTACACTCACCACGTACTTTGCACTCATCATTCCTCATCTTCACTGTAACCCTGGAAAGTGGGATGATTATGCCCATTTTACAGATAAGAAGAGTGAGGCTCAGAGAGGGGAAGTGACTTGCCCAAAGTCACCCAGCCAGATACAAACCCAGGTCTGTCCCACTGGAGAGGCTGGGGGAGTTTTCAGCTCATGGTGCTGCCTCCTAGGTTCTGCCCCCATCCCCTCTCCCCCCAAACGTGACTCAGCATCTCTGATCTCACCTACCTGCCCCCCACCATCCCTTTCCTCTAGGCTGAGCGGCCTCTCCCCCTTCCTGGGAGATGATGACACAGAGACCCTAAACAACGTCCTATCTGGCAACTGGTACTTTGACGAGGAAACCTTTGAGGCCGTATCAGACGAAGCCAAAGACTTCGTCTCCAACCTCATCGTCAAGGACCAGGGGTGAGGCTCACCCCAGGATGTGAACCCTATGTGTGCAAGCTTGGTGCGTGTGTGTGCCCGCGGTGTGGGATCAGGGCCAGGAAGCCGGCTGGGCTCCGGTGCCTCACAGGCGTGCTGCCCACCATCACCACACTGCTCCGCTCCCCACAGGGCCCGAATGAGCGCCGCACAGTGCCTTGCCCATCCCTGGCTCAACAACCTGGCAGAGAAAGCCAAGCGCTGTAACCGACGCCTCAAGTCCCAGATCTTGCTTAAGAAATACCTTATGAAGAGGCGTTGGAAGGTACTGCTGGACCCAGGGTGGGGAGGAGGGAGGTGTCATCGGGCAGGAAGAGGTCCTAGGTTTCACCAGCCCTGCCTTGGCAGTTTCTGTTGACCAGGTCTGGTCCTGTCTGGGTAGGGTTGGCTTTTTCCTCTTTGTCTTGAGCTGACTCTTGCTCTGGAACCAAGAATCCACCCACACCCTCCATCTTGGAGAGGGGCATCCATCCAGGACTTGAGCTCAAGAAAATATCTCCAAACCCATCACGGGTTACCTTCCTTTATTTCTCAAATACTTACTGAGCATCTACTACTTCTGGGATGATTATGCTCATTTTACAGATGAGAACAGTGAGTCTCAGAGACCAGAAGTGAATTGCCCAAAGTCACCCAGCCAGATTCAAACGCAGGCCTAGACACTAGGATACAACAGTCAGCAAAAGAGACAAGGATCTCAGTCTTTGCGGACTTACTTTTGGTGGGAAGTGGGGAGTTATTAGAAGGGGTTAAGAAAGGGCTCTAAAAAAATAAAGGTGGTCAGGAGTGCCAGGGGAGAAATTGCACTTTTAAATATTGGGTCAGGGAGGGCTCACTGAGGAGGAGCTTGTGAACAAAGACCAGAAGGAGGTGAGGGCTGAGCCGCGCCAGTACTGGGGAGGAGTTTTCCAGGAAGAGGGAACGGCCACTGCATAGGCCCTGAGGCAGAAGCACAGTTGGCAAGTATGAGGAAGAAGTAGGGGGCCAGTGTGGCTGGAGTGGAGTGGATGAGGGGGTAGGCATGGAGTCAGAGAGCAACAGGGGGACAGGGTGTGGAGGGACTCACCGGCCATGGCAAAGGGACTCACTGGCCCAGGCCTGTCTTTTACCTTGAGTGGAACTGGAGCCACGGGAGTGTTTTGAGCAGAGCAGTACTCAGTTCAGGTCTGGCTGACATGTCTGTCGAATGAGGGAAGGAATCCTAGACAACGCAGTGTCATGGCGCCTCCTGTGGCCATTTTGGGCACTGCACCCTCCCTGGCCTCTGACCCTCCTGAAATGAAGGGGACCTTAAAGATGACACTCAGCTGTCCCACAGCTTCTCCTCTGCCCCAGTGTTGACTGGGATTCCCTTTCCCTCATCCTCCAGAAAAACTTCATTGCTGTCAGCGCTGCTAACCGCTTCAAGAAGATCAGCAGCTCGGGGGCATTGATGACTCTGGGGGTCTGAGCCCCAGGAGCAGCTGAGGCCTGGATGCAGCCACACAATGGCCAGGGCTGAGGCCACCCAGCCCAGAAGGCCAGAGAAAGAAGGCCAGATCCCTGGGGCCAGCTGGCCAGGAAAAGGCTGCACCAGGCTGGGAGGCTCGGGGCTCCCCAAGCCCCTATGCAGTGACCGCTTCCCCAACATGAGCCGCCTCGGAGCATGACCTGGATCCATCCTGCTAGTGCCTCCCTAGACAGGGCTCCGGCCTGTCAGCTACGCCCCAGACTCCATGTGCCCGTTGAAACTGCTCCCTGTCCCTCCCCAGCTCCCCCTCTTTGAACTGCTGCCCTGGTGATCCCTGCTTTGCCCCACCTGGGGCATCCCCAGCCTCGGCTTGCTCCTAGCTGGGGTGGGATGGCTGGGGGTCCCAGCATGTAGGGCTTCTGCAGTTGTGGATGGGAGGCTCATGGCAGGGCAGGAAGGCAGCAACTCCAATTCCTAAGGCCCAGCTGCCAGGGAAGACAGAGCAGGCTTTGTGAAAGAGGACCTCCATGCTCCTGCCGCCTCCCCACTCCCAACCGATAAGGCCTAGCACACACCATCTGGCCCGGGCCCGGCCCCCACCCACCTTCCTTGCGACCACCAACACACAGGAACTTTGTGTGAGAGAGAGGGCGCCCAGCCCAGGCCTGGCTGAGGGGGAGGGGAGAAGCCTGGGGGACACAGGAGACCACCCCTGAGCTTGCCTCAGGGCCAAGCAGGCCCAACCCAGACGCTCCGGGCCCCCATCCCAGGGGTGACCCATGGCCTCAGATGATGGGGTCAGCAGGCCCAGGAGTGGGAAGGCCATTGGGCGGCCCCCAACCTGCTCTCAGCTTGTGCCTTGTAAATAAATGTACAGGTTGGATGCGGTCTCCTTCCCTCTGTGTGTGCATGCACTTGTGTGAGGTCATAGATGATGGCTGTTCACTGAGCACCTACTGTGTGCCAGGCACTTCAGTCACATCCATCAGCTTGCAAGGTGGTGGTTACCCATGCAGGCTCAGGAGCCAGACTGCCCAGCGCATGACCCAGACAAGTGGCTTCCCTACTTTGTGCCTCAGTTTCCTACCTGTTGAGAGGCAGTTCACAACAACAACCAACATTTATTAGGTGATTACTGTGTGCCAGGCTTTTTAAAAAGTGCTTGTACATATATTAACTCATTTACTCCTCACAGTAAGGTTATGAAGTTGATGTTATTGTTCTTATTTTACAGAGGGGGAAACTAAACCAGAAATACTGGACAGTGATAAGACCTACCTTATAGGGTGGGGTGACAGCTGCATCAGTCAGATGGAGGTAAAGCACTCAGGGCTGCGCTTGGCACTGGGAAGCGCTCACTCGACGGATGAGGAAACTGAGGCTCAGAGAGAGGAAGGAACTTGAAGACTACTCAACAAGTCAGGGGTTGGGGCTTAAATAAACTCTTCTGTCTCCCAGAGCAGGCTCTGGGCTCTGCCATGAGCTCATTCTGCTTCTCCCCAGACAAAGTGTTAGCAGAAAGCAGGGTCTCCAGGTGTAAGCCAGAAAGTCGGGTGGGCCTGCGATGCCTTTGCTGGGTCTGCAGTGATGGGGGTCTCCTGGGAGGCCTCGGGGGAGAGGGCTGTCCTCTGCTTTTCCCACTGGCCATAGCCAGCCTCACCCCAGGCCAACAGTGCAGGGGGTGCTCCATTTGCTGGAGGGAGGGTCAGCCCAGAGGGCAAGAGAGCTCAACCCTAATAGGGTGCAGCCTTTCAGGCTGTGAGCACAGCTGACTCAGAAGTGGGACTGTCCTTCTGGAGGCATCGGAGTTCCAGAAGGAAGAGCAGAGATAGCAGTTAACACGCATTGAGCACCTGCTGGCTGCTGGCCCTGGGCCTGGCACCATGTTCCTGATCACATCAACTGCCCACAGTTACCCTGTGAGGTGAATGCTGTGTCTATTTCTCAGAGGGGGAGCCAAGCTCAGGGAGGTTCAGCTACCTGCTCAGGGTCACACAGCTAGTCAGTGATGGAACAGGATTTGTGCCCAGACTGTCTGGGCCCAGAGCACTTGCTCTTGAACACTACACTGCCTGCCTCCTGAGAAACCTTAGACTTTCCCATGGATGGAAACCTTGACAGTTCGTCCCATCCCTCTCCTTCCTCCATGAACACTGGCCTGGAGGGTGAGGTCAGGGTCTTCACCCTGATCCCTACCCTGTTCCACAGGTGGGTAGAGTCCCGTTGCAGCAGGTGCCACATGGGGTGAGGTTTGGGGACTCTGGAGCCTTAGCATGACCCTTGCAGTCAAGGGCTTGAGGAGCCTGGGGAGCTTGGCTTTGGCTTTTGGTGAGAGGTGTGTTTATAGGCAGGGCCCCCAGGGCTGTGGATCCCTGCCCGCCTGCCTGCCCACCACCACCTGCCAGCTGGGCCAGGCCTGTGGTTTCCTCTAAGTGGTTCTCTCGGCCTTGCTGGCCCCCACCCAGGCTGAGTCTCGGCCACACAGCATGATGATGAGGGATGAGTCACCACTGTAGGGGGAGGGGAGAAAATGATGTCCAGCCAGAGCAGAAATCCAGGTCTGGATCCGGCTGGGGAAATCGAGGCCAAAATCAAGAAGGCCCCTCATTAAGAGACAGCAACAGCTGGGACTAGAACGCAGGACTCCTGACTCCCAGCACAAGCCTTAGTTTCCTCCTTTGTAATATGAAAATGACAGCCTCAGTTCTTCTCTCCTCTGCCAATCCTAGGGCCAGTGACAGTTGAGAGAGATGGGATAGAGATGCTTATTTACCATATTTCACAGCTGAAAAAATGGGCTCAGAGAAGGAAAGTGACTTGTCTAAGGCCACAAAGAAAATTAACATGTGCTGGGCAAGAAGCCCACCCAGAATCATGGAACAGGGCTGATCACTGCACCTAGCCCCATCTTCTCCCAGGAGCACATCCTAGAAAACTCTTTTTGAGTCATCAGGTGCCTCCTTTGGGCCTCCCCTGGACCCTGGAGGCAGAGAATATAGACTCAAGAATATAGATGGGGAAATGGGGATTCAGAGAGATTGTGTTCCCACCCGAGGGCCATAGAACACAATGGAGCAAAGCTGGGGCCACAGCCCTCGGTGTAGAGCTGGGCCTGCCTCTCTGCATGCCTGGGACTCGGCCCCATTGCTTTCAGTAGAGCTCTCATCCCTAGCAGCTGCAGGGAAAAAATATTTTTCACTCTAGGAGTTGCCTGATGGAGGGAGTGAGTCTACAACTGGTTTGGGACCGCCAAGCTAGAGCCAGGACTGAGCAAGGGTTAGGAACAAGGCTCTGGGTCTGGGATTCTGCAGTTCCCAGCGTGCTAGGCTATGAGCTCCCCTTCCCTTTGCATGGTCTGCTCTGCCTGCCACAGTACCAGGAGCATGGGCTCCTCCTGCACAGTGTCCATCACAGTGCCGATGCTGTGATCTTCCCCTACAAGGTTCTCTGGGCCTCCAAGGCACCAGGGCCATGGGTCCTTGGTCCCCCTTGTGGGCTAAGAAGGGTTAACACCCTCAGTGGAACCGTTCCTCCCAGCTGGTCCCAGCACAGAGAGCTCTCCTCCAAGACCATTTCCTGCCTCTGGGCCTTGGCCAGGCCCTCAGTGACCACCCCCATGGGTCTGGAAGCCACTGAGGCCACATCTGGTTTGGATTACATCAGGGCTGGTGACGCTGCCTTTTCCTGTCTGGGTCCAGTGGCCTTGAATTCCACCAGCCACCTTAGACCCAACAGGGCAGTGGTGGGAAAAGATTTAGCCAGTGACAGGGCTGCCCCAAGGGTGTGAAGCAGCAAGGACTGTCTTAAAGGATGTGCCCACCCGGACCAAGCTCCTACCTGTGCAGCTGCCCACACGCCTCTCCCTCCCTCCCTGCCTCCCTCCCTCCCTTGCTAGTGGGTAATATTGATTGAGCACTAGGCACTGTACCGAGTGATTCCCATGTATAACCCATTTCATCCCTACCCTGTGAGTGGGTATTTTCATAATCGGCCTTTCACAGATGAGGAAACTGAGACACAGGGAATATATGGACAAGTCCATGGGCTTCCGGCTGGTAAATAGTGAAGCTGGGATACGAGGTGGGGAGTCTGACTCCCTACACATCCAACGTTTGTTGGGACCTGCTCTGGACCTGGCCTCAAGCCAGAGCTGGAGATAAATTAGTCATGGTCCCTGCCCTCAGGGAGCTCACAGCTCTGGAGCCCTGGTGGGAGGGTGGGGATCAGGGTGGAGCTGGAAGGAAACTTATGACACCACGAGGACAGGAAGGAGACGCTAACCTCTACTCTCTTCTCTCCAGTGGGAGTGACACCCAAGCTGAGGGCACATAAGGAGCAGGGCTTTTCCAAATAGCGAGTGAGGTGTTCCAAGCAGAGGGACGTGCATGTCCAAAGACTTACAGCTGAGAACAAGCTTGTCCTGTAGGGCTTTTGCATAAGATGAAGCAAGAAATAAGTCTGGAAAAGTTAGCAGGAGCCTCAAATGGCAGGCTGACTTGGGGCAGTAGGGAGCCATTGAAGGGTTTTGAGCAAAGGAAGGACATAGTCAGATCTGTGCTTAGAAGGATTCCTGCGGCCAGGGAGGTCAGTGAATGGGAGAGACTGGAGGCAGGGAGACCAGGGGGAGGCTGGGCCATGTCTGCTTGAGAGGGTATAAGAACTGTGGGGTCAGCAGGAGGGAAGCACAGATTTCAGACTCCTCTGTGACAGGCTGATGACAGAGAGTGGGTTCCAGGTCAGACAGAATGGGGTTCAAATCTACTTATTTGCCCTCTCTGAGCCTCAGTTTTCTGTCTGTAAAATAATACAGTACTTGCTTCCCAGGGTCAATGCGAAAGTTACATGAGAAAGTTCTGTTTGTTTCACAACTATTTCTTGGGCCCCTACTATGTTCCAGACTATTCTAGGTGCTGGGGACAAGCAGTGAATAGATAAAAATCCCTGGCTTTGTGGAGCTTCACTCTGGGGCAGTGGGGCAGGGAGAGGGGAGCAGACACTAAACAGCAGTAATGAATTTAGATGTGTTGGCGGCGGAAGGTGGTGGTCAGGGAGGGCTTCTCTGAGGACGTCTGAACAGAGACTGAAGGAGGCAAGGGATGGACCCTGTGGGTATTAGAGGTGGGCCGTTCCAGGCAGAAGCAGAGCAAGTGCAAAGCTGCTTGGAGTGAGGGGGTTGGGGGCAAAGGGAGATGAAGCCACATCACGTGGGCCCTTGCCCAGAAGGACTTGGACTTTTGTCTGAGACAGACAGGGAATCTCTCTGGGGGGTTCTTTGAAATTTAATCCATGGTCAGTGGATCAACCATGACTCCATTCGCCCACTCAGCAAACCTTTATTGAGGGTCTACTATGTGCTAGTCATCAGGTTAGGAAAGTGACTAAAAGGAATGAGGCGGGCCTAACCCTTTCTCCCTGGAGCTTACATTCTAAGGCAGAGACAGCATAAAAAATGAATACACGAACTCATGCATAATTCCACATTGCAACAGGTGTCGTGTGGAAGAAACAAATAGGATGCAGAGAAGGAGAATAATCTAGGGCATCTATTCAGGCAAAGGGGGTGTGAGGAGGCTTCTCTGGGGAGGTGATACTTGATTTGGGCTCTGGATGTTGAGAAGTCAGCAGTGGGGGTAAAGCATTCCAGGCAGAGGGGACAGCTAACTGGGAAATCAGGAGCAGGAGGATCAGTCTCTCTTGTTTGCAATCAAGTGAACTCAGAGCGGCCTCAGGCCTGACGCTGAGGATTGTGGTTGGGAGGAGGCAACCCTGGCCTTTCCAAGAGGCGCCAGGCCGGGTCCTGGCTGACTGTGTGGCCAAATGGGCCTCTGGCCTGTTTTTAGCCATGAAACCACGCTTCCTTCTGCCCCACCAGCTGCCTCCCTGAGTTCCCACCCAGTTACCAGCAGGGTGGGAACAGGGGATTAGGCACCTCTGGACCTGCAGGGATGTGGGGTTTGTCATATGCAAAGGAAAGGGCAGAGAGGATGGGGCTGGTGGTAGGAAGCGTTCCAAAATTCCATCTTCATTCCTTTTCACTGAATTCTGCACAGTGTGTAGGACCAGGCTTCCCACATAGCAGTCCTGGGATTTGGAATCATTACCCCCATTTTACAAATGAGGAAACAGACTCGGAGAGGTGAATCCACTTGCTCAAGGTCACATAGCAAGGAAGTAGAGATGCCAGGAATTGAGTCCAAAGCCTTGTCTATATAACAGATCTTCCTCCCACAGTTTCCACAGCAACTAACCACTCTTCTAGGGGTAAATCAGGTGAAGGGGGACATGCCCAAGACTCAAATGCCCATTTATTTTACTTAACAAACACGTATGTTGCAGTTTCCACAATCCCAGGGCGGTAGGTACTGTTAGTTTCCACATTTGACAGTTGAAGAAAATACAGAGAAGGGAAGCAACTTGCCCAAGGTCACACAGCTAGGAAGCGATGGAGTTAGGATGTGAACCCGGGCAGTCAGGCTCCAGAGGCACCTACTGCCTCTGCCAGCCTGTCTGTGGGGTGACAGGAGTCTATGGGAAAGGGATATTTGGCTGAGGCTTGGATTCCTGGGTTCGGTACACTCCCAGCAGGCAGACATGCCACGCTGGCCAAAACAACCTCCTCCTTCTTCCTCATCACTGCAGCAGCCTCAGAGTGCCCCCCTTTGAGGCAGAGGGTCTCCCACCCGGGCCAAGGTGCTGTCTGGGGTATGGGAAGGAGTGTCTAACTCTGGGCCATGGAATGCCATAAACCGGGAAGGAAGCAGTGGGTGGGAAAGCAGGAAGATAAGATGTGGGGGTGGAGGAGCCGGCCACCCGTGGAAGGCCAGGCCTGTGGGTGGAGGTGCCCTCCTCAGAGCAGGGAGTCCTCTCCACCCTTGGGAGAGCAGAGACCAAAGACCCAGCAGGTGAAGAGCTTCCTGACAGAACTTCAGAGCTGCCAGACTTTAGTGGGAAGGGGTCAACTATGAACGCAGTGGGCTCCCCTTTCCTGGAACTCTATGTGATGTCGACCATTTGATGTAGAGGGCATTCAGCAATTGAGCAGGAGACACCCTTTCAACTCTGATATTTCAAGAATATGAGCTACTGTCGTTAAAAACCCTGGAATATTCGGAAATACCACTGATTCTACCATTATAGGATTTCATTTAGCCTAACTCTGCAAGGCAATCAGTATCCTTTTTTGCTATAACTTTCTGAGGAGGAGGATTGGGGGCTGGGATCCTCTCCTGGAAACAGACAAGCCACCAGTGAGGAGGGACCTTGATGTAGAGTCAAATGCAATGACCCCTGTCCCCTAAGAGCTATACAGGTAAGGCAGCAGAGGGGGTACGATAGATGGACTGAGAAGACAGTGCTGCTGCTGCCTTGCTGTGTGACCTTGGGCATGCCACTTACCCTATCAGGGCTTGGACTGTCCATCTGCGCCAAGGTGCTGTCTCTGGGTCGACCCAGATTAGGCATTCTGAATCTCTGCTGAGCACTTGCTGCACGAGGTCCAGGTGGGGGTGGTCAGGCAGGAGCCAGAGGTGTCTGTTGGTCATGGAAAGAATGTGAGGGCAGGAGGCCCAGTGGGTGGAGTGCTGGCTGAGCAGCTAGCAGAGGGCAACATGAGATCATGGCGTCTAGGCCTCCTGGCCCGGCACCCCAGGGATGGGACCTCCTCCAGGCCCTCCCCCCGGCCCGACCCTCCCGTGGGATTCAGACCCAAAGAATCAGGCAGCCCATTCCCCCACCCACTGGGCAAAGGGAGTGAAACCAAGGCCCAGAGAGGTGGGCACTCATCCAGGCTCATGCAGTGAGTCCAAGGCAGGCACTGAGCCTGGGGTCCTGCTTGGGGATTGGGGCTGAGGGGCCTGTCTTCACTTCTTGACTATGTTGAGGGGCCAGAGAGAGGTATGCAGAGGGGGCTCATGCCTAGTACTGAGTCTGAGCACCTGGGTGTGCTTGACCCTTTTCATGTTCTCCCAGGGCAAGGGGTGAGCAGGGGACTCAATCTTCTCCACAAGTGCCCCCTCCAGTTCAGAGGCTAAACCTCCTCAGTGGCAGGAGACAGGATGTTGGGGACTGTGGCTGCAGGCTCAGTCTGGCCAGCTTCTCCTCCTCCTAGCTCAGGACACAGGCTGGGAAGGGACTGGGGTCACCAGGGCTCCACAGGAATGCACAGCAGGGAATGATGCCCGGCAGAGGCCTCCTTCCCTGACCCAGCTGAGAAAGAACCCCCACCCCCTCAATCATCTCTGTCTCTGTCACTGCCTGTCTCTTTGCATCTCTCTCTCTCTCTCTCTCTCTCTCTTCCTCGCGCGCGCGCGCGAGCGCACACACACACACACGCACACGCACGCACACACACCCCGAGACCTACTGACCCACACCGGCACACACCATCATACAAACCCACATGAAAGCCTCATTCCCCCTCCTCACCCATGCCCCTCACACATAGAGGGCCTTTCTCCCCTCCCCTCTGACCCACGAAGCTGCCGTGTGAGGCAGGACAGACCCTCATGCCTCCCCCCACTGGTGGATGGGTTCTGGGCCAGGGTTTAGCAGGCATGGTGGGGAGGGACCCCACTGCTGGCCAGGCATTTTCCCAGCCGCTTCTGCCACATCAAGCCCCCGCCCTGCAGGTCCCCCTCCACCCCGGCTCTGGAGTCTGTGGGAACCAGACAGTTTGGGCTGTCCAGCCGGGCCAGCTTCCTCCCAGGCCCCAGGAGACTTACTGAGGGAGGAGGGAGCCACAGAGGCTGAAGCCAGCGTGGCTGCCTGCCCAAGGGAGGGGACTGGGCTGCCTGCCCAGTGAAGGGGTCTCCAGACCCTAGTGTCACCTTCAGGCCCCACACCAAACACCAGAATGGGGGTGGCCCCAGCCTCCTGGCCCCTCTCTTTTCTCCCTGTACCCATGATCCAGAAGGGATGACTGAGGCTTCAGGAAGAAGCCACTTGCCTCTGCTACTCCAGTACTGGGGGGCTGTGCGCAGAGTGAAGTTTCAGGTTCCTATGTCTGTTCCTCTGATGGGAGTCACAGATACCCCTATTTCTCCTGCTTCCTACCAAGAGGGTAGCAAGAGAAGGCCAGAGGTCAGTCTTAGTTACTTCTGATCTGCACTCAGGACCATAGACCCTGCCCCTGCCCTGAGAGAAATGCTTTCCTAAAGAGTCACCAGGAGAACTTGAAGAGCCAGGGGCTCAGGAGAGGTTCATCATTGGTATGGGAAATCCAAAGAGGGGATAGGTACTGCCTTGGGAGCCCTCGGTGTCCTGCCTGTTCAATGTAAGGGGTACCTTTTGAGCTTTAGCACTCTAGGATCTCAAAAAAGCCCTCCCTCCTCTGCGGTCACCACTCATTCTGTTCTGGCCCTGTTCTCCACCTCTGTAGGTCAGGGCTGGAGGGTAGAGCCACACAGATTTGGTTTTGATGTCCTCTCTGCTCCTCATGTGCCATCTGGAGTTGGAACTGGTGAGTCCCAAACTCTCTGAGCCATAGTTTCTACCACTGTAAATGGGGCTAACATTCCATATCACGCAGGTGAGTATAAACAAGCCCAGGACAGAGTAGATGCTGCAGATGGTCACGGTTATTATGATGGCTCATAACGGGGGGTGCTAAGAGTTGGGGGCTGGAGGGTCAGCCCCTCAGGACAGCCCAGCCTCACCCCTGCCCAGTCTCTCTCTTGGTTGTATCCCTCCTCTCCCTCCCCCATTCTTCCCTGCTTCTCCTTCCTCTGCCTTCTTGGGAAACTCCCCGAGAAAGTCCCCAGCTGGAGAAAGCCACATGTGAGATATTTCCATCTAGGGTCCCCTGCCCCTGCTGCACAACCCCACAAACACAGCCACCCTGCACAGAACCAGGCCTCCTGGCCCTCAGCCCCCAACCATCCAGCAAGCTGACCCTCATCATCACACTGGCTTTATTGGCCCTGAGAGCCACAGAGTAAATCCCAAGGGGCCCCACTTCCCCTCACCCCCAAGTTTGTCCAGAGGCCCCGGGGGCCTGGCTGAGTATTTGCAGCTTTGATCCTGGCTTCCTGTCCTGGTTGTCCTTGGCTTGCCAGGGCTGGATCCTTCGAGAGCTCTCCCGGTCCTAGAGCTGGGCTCAGCCTGGAGGGTGTATTTGGCAGGAGTCCTGGCAGGTACTGCCCGAAGCGAGGCTGCCTTCACTCAAAGAAGAACATTCCTGGCGTCCGGTATAGGCAGGGGGTCAGCCCCAGTGGGTAGCTGGAGCCTCCCTGGACAGGGAAGCCACCTGCCACCCAGGGTTCCTTGGGATCAGCTGGCAGGGGCAGCGGGGCCCGGAGTGAGGCTGGAGGGGTGGGTGGTGCAGGAGAGGGGGCTGCCGAGGCCAAGAGGTGCTCAAGGCCTGGGTCAGCCCCCATGCAGAAATTCAGCGCCTGCAGCCGGCACTGGTAGCTGCTCCCGATGCCTGCCTCAGGGGTCAGGACAGGCGTAGGGGCCTTGCTAAAACCCTCGGGCTCAGAGAATCCAGCAGGAAAGCCAAATGCCGGGCATGGGGATGATGAGGTGGCCAAGGGGAGTTCTCCTGGGCCTGCAGGCTTGGGTGTGGAAATCTCTTTGGGTTCTGCAGGCGGCTGAGACCTGGCATCAGTGGTTGCTGGGCACATGCTAGATGGCAGGGTACCCACCAAACCCCCAAAGCTTAGGCCCTTGGAGTCTGGCAGTTCTGGTGCGAATGGGCACTGCCCGGCAGTCGCGGTGTTAGGGACTCTGGGGTCCTGGCTGGATGCTTTGAGGGGTCCGCGGCGTGTTTTCGCAGGGCCCTTGGTGCCCTCCGCACCTGTCCGCCGGGTGAAGCGGCGGCGGCGGCGTAGGAAGCTGCCATGCTCGAACATGTCGTGGCAGTCGGGGTCCAGCGTCCAGTAGCTGCCTTTGCCTGGCTTGCGGTCATCGCGAGGCACCTTGACAAAGCACTCATTGAGTGACAGGTTGTGGCGGATGCTGTTCTGCCAGCCAGGCCGGTTGTGGCGGTAGAAGGCAAAACGGCCCATGATGTAGCGGTAGATGCCACTGAGTGTGGCTCGCTGTCCTGGTGAGCTCTGGATGGCCATGGCAATCAGGGCTATGTAGCTGTAGGGAGGCTTGGTTGGCTCAGCTGCGGGGGCCAAGGGCCCGGGTGAGGGCTGCTGCTGCATGCTGGCCTGGCTGCTGGGAGCACAGGGACCAGGCACGGCGTCCAGGGCTGGTGTCTGGGACAGCCTGCCCGGCCCGGGCTGGTTAAAAGGCGCACTGGCCCAGCCTCCCGGCCTGGAAAGGCAAAAAGGGGTGGGCCCACCAGGCTGCCCGCCCTTCCTCCACTCCCCCAAGGCTCGAGAGAGGCCGGCACTGGGAAGCTGTGAGCAGCTTCCAGGGGGGATGAGGTAGGAGGGAAGGGACGAGAAACAAAAAGAAACAGAGAGATAGAAAAGAGAAAGAGACCTCTGTAGAGACATAGTGAGAGAGAGAGAGGCAGACCTAAAGAGAGACAAAGATGACACAGAGACGGACAAAATGGACAGACACACAGAGCCAGAGAGAGAGACACGTGCACACACACACACACACACACACACACATACAGAGAAAGTCAGAGGCTCTGAGAGACAGAGAGAAAGGAGATACAGAGAGAGACACAGGTACGGACACAGGGGGAGGAGCAGCGAGAGGACAGGGAGACAGTATAAGCCGAGTCCCCGCACAGCGAGAAAAGCCCAGGGGCCTCTCAAATTCCCCCCTCTAGTCCCCCTTTTCCTTTCCTCCTCCCAGCCCCGTGGTTGACGTTCTCCTCCCCGCAGTGCAGAGAGAGCCCTTGGGCCACACTATTCTCGGTCCTCCTAGCACTGGGGTGTATGCCGGGAGGGGCGCCTAGGATGGTGGTGAGGGCCAACGGCACCCAGTTCTGTCGAGCCCCTGGCGCCCCCTAGTGACTGGTGTGGGGAAGACATCCGTCTGGGCAGAGCTCTTCCCTGGGAAGAAGTAGCTCAAGACCCTGGCTGAGGGGGAAGCCGGGAATCTGGAGTTAGTGTTTAATGGGTATATAGAGTTTCTGTTTGTGATGATGAAAAAGTTCTGGACATGGATAGTGGCGATGGTTACACAACATTGTGAATGTCATTCATGCCACTTAATTGTACACTTAAAATGATTAAAATGGCAAATTTTATGTTACGTGTATTTTGCCACAATAAACAAATACCCCACCCCCCAAAAGACCCTGGCTGAGCCTCAGTTTCCCCAACTTTTAAATGGAACTGGTGACTCTTCAGCTGTCTGGGCCACGCTGAGGAAGCAACAGGCTCCCTTACACAGAATCTAGCACTCTTGGAGAGCCTAGCACAGAGTAGGGGTTTGAACATGGCTGTGGATTGTCGCCCTGAACTGAGGCTCCCCTAGCTGAAGCCTTGGCCTGGGAGGTACGGTGAAGCCCAGTACAGACAGGTCTGAAGGATGGGGCAGCATCCTCCAGCTCCCCCAGTCCCAAGTCAGTGGTTACCTACTCTAGGCCAGGCCAGCTCACTTCCCCCACCACATTTACTCCTCAGATCAACCCTGCTCCAAAGGTCTTCATAGCTTGTTGTGAAGAGACGAGGGATCTGAGGCTCAGAGAAGTTAAGTAACTTGCCTGAGGTCACACAGCCAGCAAGTGACAAAGCTGTGATTTTAACCCGGAATACTGTAACACCTTAACATACCCCTTCTGTGAGGGGTGGGGGTTAGGAGACAGTCATCGGATCCCTACTGGAAAGCAAACTGTGAACCCCAAGACAGTAGGAATCATGCTGTTTTGCTCTATCCCCAGTATCCAGCACTGGACACTGGAACAGAAGCCTGGAACAGAGTAGGTGTTCAATAAATGTCTGTCGAATAACTAAAAAACAGCAATTGATTGACTCTGTCTTTTGTCAAATCATACAGTTTCCTATTAATATATCACTAAGAAGAGATTTATTACATTAGTGTCTGTAAGAGGATTTGTATAAATGAAGTCAGAAATCAGAAAAGAAAAAAGGTCTTATATCTGGGGTGGGAAATAGTTACTTTACTCACAAAGGCAGGGGGAACCAACTTTATGGTTCTCAAGAATTCCCTATAACTTACAGTTTGCAAAGATCAATGGGACTCGCAGAGGGGATGGACTCCCACTTTGGCCTCTGCCTTAGGGCTATATTTGGGGGCCTGCCTCAGTTTCTCCAAAGAGAGTGTCCTACAGGTGCTGGTGCTTTAGCAGGTAGCATCCAAAGCCCAGAGTTCAGGCCAAGTCCTCTGTTTTGGACCCTTCCCCCCAAGCCCCCAAAGAAGAGAGACTAGTGGCAGGTAGGAGGAAGGATCTGGAAACCCAGAGCCCCTCAGAGGCCAGGCAATTTTGTTACTGGTTGGCCTCATTCTAAACAGCCCTGAGGATCTAATTATTGGTAAACTCAGCTTTAAGCAAGCATTATAATAGACAGAATTGCAGGTTAAGGCCACCTCAAAGTAAACCTGGTGTTGGCATGTTGGGCTCTCAACAAGAGATGAAGTCTTGTTTCTGCCCCAATTGCTACGTTCTGGGGCCTCAAGCTCTAGTTCGGTTTGGGTTGATGCCCCATGCCCAGCTGCCTGGTAGCCGCCTGCTCGCCATGTTCCAGGACAGAGAGGTTGAAGGCCATCATAATTGACTTCTGTCCTGCTGACCTGGGCGAGGGGTTGGCGGGGGATGTGGGGGGCAAATCCACTGGCTCAGTGTGGGCAGGGTTGGGGTGGGGGTAGGGGTCCGCACCCTGTGGGGGCTGTATTTAGGGGGAAACCTCCCACCTAGGGCGGACTCAGCTGCGTCAGAAGGTGAGTGACACCATCAGGGATGCCGGGCTGGGGACCCAGTGGGGCGTCAGTGCCCAGGAGCTTTGAATGCAGGAGGAGCTCACGGGCGAAGACTGGCTCCACCTGTCAGGGTTGGGGGTGGGGGCAATGAGCCAACCCTCTCCATTTCCAGCCCGCAGCATTCCCGGTGGGAAGTCACAGCCCTAGTGACAGCCCCCTCCCCACATCCATTTTTTAGGCAGGGTCATACAGACCAAAGGGTCATACATGGGGGGGGTGGGACTGGGAGGAGTAAGTGAGGGGCCTTTTTGAGGGTACTGCAGGGTGTGGTTCTCCTGCTACATTGGAGGAAGTGACTCACGTGGGCCATGATGAGCCGCTCCTCAGGCTGGTCTGGGGGGCCCGGATACTCTTCACCAAAGCACAGGCGGATCTGGTACTCTGGCTCCGGGTGGCCGTCCTGCTGGTGGGCGCGCAGTTCTACGGGCACGGAGACTGTGGGGCTGGGCCAAGACCAGGCATCCTTCCTAGTGCCCACCTTGTACTCACACCCATGCCCACGTCCTAGAAGCCCACATCTCCATTGTGTTCCCATGCCGTGTGCCTACTTCCACGTCCCTATGCTTGTCCTATGTCCCACATCTGTGTTCACTTCCAGTGCTCATGCCCCTGGCCTGGTGCCCCTGTGCTCACTCCTGTGCCTTTATGTCCACCGCACACCCACTGCCTTTCACCTATCTTGTGCCCAATGACCCTGATGACCACCCTGTGCCCAGCGCCCTATGGCAACTCATGTACCCAAGTCCCATGCTTAGGCCCCACACCCAACGCCCAATCCTGCCCCGCGCCTACACTCCGCATACGCCTATGTCCATATCTGTGCCCAGCCCTCCTGGCGCCCATATTCTCTCCCCCTTCCTCCCAGTGCTTCTGTGCCATATCCTTCGTTTCGGTGCCCACCCCATGCCCGACTCCCTTAAGCCCATTCCCCCACGCCCACGTCTCGCGTGCCCAGTCTCCTCTGTCCACGTTCCTTTGCCCGCCCTGTGCCTACGCGCCCCGGGCCCACGCCACTCTGCCCCGTCCGCCCGCCGCGCTGCGGTCGCGCTCTTACCCTCGAGGAATCGGCGCGTGTCGAGCAGCTGGCAGGTGCGCTCGCGCTCCAGCTTGTTGGGCCGGGCGCGGTGCGGGGCGAGCGGGCCTCGCCAGTAC
>NW_007726176.1:1055980-1083934 GCF_000696425.1 Galeopterus variegatus | reverse complement strand
GCGCGCGCCGTGGCTTCGTGCACCAGCGCCGCGCCATAGAAGAGTCGCACGTGCAGCCAGCAATCTACCGGGGCGGGGACAGAGGGGGCGTGGGCCCGGCGTCCCCCACGTCACAGCGGGCAGGGGACCCGGAGATCCTCCCGGCCCCCAACCGCGGGAATTTGGGGCGCTGCTTCCCAGAGATAATATAACCTAGTAGTAGTACTAGTCGTCGTCGTGAATAATAGCTTGCGGTATAAATGAGCGGGTAGTCGAGCTGTGCGGTTAAAAGCACGGGCTCTGGGGCCGTCTATATAATAAGGGCATGACCCTGAGGCCTTCCCAGCCCAGATCTTTGGGATTCTAGGAGCTTCCTTCCAGCAAAGATTTTAATGCTTGTAGAAATAATAACAACAGCAACAGCAATAACAACAACGTAACAGCAGCCTCCCATACGAGGCGCAGTGGTGCAGCTCAGTGGTTGGGGCTCTGTAGCAGGCACCTGGATTCTGTTCTCTCATTGCAGCTTAGGAACTGTGACCTGTTAGTAAGTTTTCCAGGGTTACTAGCAGTGCGACCTTGGGCAAGGTTCTTAACCTCTGTGTCCCAGTTTCTGCCTATGTAAGTGGGGATAGCAGCAGCATCACAGGGCTGTGGGGAGTGCTTAGAAGGATGCCTGGTGTAAACTAAGCCCTCAGCAAATGTTAGCTGCTGTTGTGGTTGTTGTGAGGAATCTGGGCAGGGTGCTTTGGGTGGGAGACAGAGGCTAGCTGGCCTCATCCCCGGGCCCTGCTCAGTTCTGTACACTGGTCAGAGGGTATAGCCTTTAGGTTCCTTACCAGGGTTGCTGAAGTCTTCCGAGAGTGTCAGGCTCCAGAGGTGTTCGGGACCCCGTGCCTGGTACCCTGGGGAAGGAAAGAAAGCAGCCAGGCACCACCTCACCCTGGCCCCTCGATCCCTAGATCAAGGAGGAGGCAGGGGTGGGTAAGGAGACCCAGTCCTTACTGTGGTCAGCCAAAGGGCATGGGAGGAGAGCGGCTGGTGGCAAGGAACCCTGCTGGGCCAGCCTGGGGGGCTGCTCCTTGTCTTCATCTTGTGTGGCTAATCTGGAGCCATCCTGAGCATTGGGAGAGAGGGCTGTGAGGGTAGGAGAGGAGACCCGTGGGCCACAGGAGTTCCCAGACTATCCCCACAGGGGCAGAGGGAGGTCTGTGCAGATCGAAGGCCAGCTGGCGTCGATAGGAACTTTGAAGTTTCAGAGGGCATGACTCTCCGCCCCCCGCCATGGAGGCAAAGAGTTGATGGGGTGATAGTTGTAGGCGATAGGGTCAGAGATGGGTCACTGTGACAGGCAGAGAAGAGCTGGGGGTGAATGCGGAGGTGAAGGAGCTAGAGTTGATAGAGATGAGGGGACAGAGCCATGGAACGGATGCTGATGAGGGCACTAGGGACAGTGGGATGGATCAGAGCTGATGGGGGTGGGGTGAGGGCATAGCAATGAACCATAGGTATGGGGACATGGTGACGGGGTGGAGACCATAGAGGTGACATAGACAGAGTGATGAAGATAGAGCTGATGATGGTGACGGGAGCAGTGAGGGAGCCCATGGTGATGGAGGTGAAGGGGGCACCATGATGGAGCTGGGTCCAATGGGGTGCTCAGGGGTACAGTGATGGGCCCAAGGATGACAGGGGAGGGGTGAGTGTGAAGAAAGTAGGGTTGATGCAGACAGAGCGATGGAACTGAAGATGACGGGCTGATGGCCAGAGTGAGGGGGCCAGGTGAACAGGACGATGGAGCTGGGCATGGTGGAAGGGACGGAGCAGAGGTAACAAGAGGTAGAGCCAGCAGGAGGACGGGGACAGCGATGGAGCTGGGGCTGCTGGAGGGATAAGATAAATGACTGTGCTGGAGACCACAGCCAGAGAGGGTAGGGCCAATGGGTGGCTCAGGTGACAGGTGGCCGAGCTGGCAAGGCTGCAGGGGCTGGAAGGACACACTGACCTGGCCTGGTCTGCGGGTGGGCTCACTCACTTCCCCAGGGGGTTCCTGCTGGCTCGGGGGAGTGCCCTCCTCTTCAGGGGGAGCACAGGCCCTGGTGGCTGGATGGAGAAAGAGCAGCCTGTTGTTCCCTGGGCCCCAAGAGGAACCCCCTCAACTGAGGTGACCCCAGACAAGAGGACCCCAGCTCACTGCATAACCTCAGATAAGACCTATCTTCTCTCTCTGGGCCTCATTTTCCTCCTTTTCAAATGGTGGGGGGATAAGTTGAGATGGTCTAAGGGTCCTTCTAAATCGACCAGCCCATGAGTTTAAGCTCACTGAGTCCACCACCTCCCATTTTACAGGTGAGCAAAGTGAGGTCCTTACTACCCAGGGATCCATCCTCGGCCACTGCCTCCAGGGGCAGGATAGTACCTGGGCCATGGGCAGCATCAGACACAATCTGGTAGACCTTGTAGGGGTTGGAGATGTCCAGTTGGCTGCGCTCACGGACCTCGCGGAAGTCGGCGCTCTTGTTGAGGGCGCAGCGGAGCCGGGTCTTCCAGGTGGAGGGGTCCTCCTTGTCAGTGCCCTCCAGGTGCTTGCCCTTGTACACGGCCCAGGCCTGGAGAGGAGCAGGGGAAGGTGCGGAGGGATGGCTGCGGTAGGGGGCTGGTGCCATGCAAGGGGCTGAGGAGCTGCCTTGCCTCCCACCCTCTCTCCCTCTCCCTTTTTCCTCCTTCCCTCCCTCCCTCCATCCAACAGATACTCTTTGAGCTCCTATTATGTTCTAGACCTGAGCTAGGGATGGGGATTGAATGGGGAACAAGACAGACATGATCCCAGCTCTCAAGGAACTCAAGTCTAATGAGAGAAGACAGCTTCAATCACCTAAATACAAATAACTATTTTTCAAATTATGGATTGTGATAAATAAAATAAATAAATAGGGTGATGGGATATAAAATAACGGCAGTGGTTTGCTATCTGGAGAGCCATAAAACTAAATCCCTACCTATTTCCACACACGAAGTAGACCCCAGATGATTTAAGAAAACCAAAGGTAGGAGGTAAAGCTATAAAATCAATAGAGAGTTATAAAGGAGAAAAGCTGGGGCAGAGAACACTTCTTAAAGGAAACTTAAAAGGCATGAACCATAAGGCAAAAAAGAAAAAGAAAAAAATTACAGAGGCTGAAATCAGCAAGGGGCTAAGATCCAGAACATACAAGGAACTTCTGCAAATCAACAAGAAACAGCATCCCCTAAAGAAAAAATTCTTATCAAAGGATAGTAATTGATTGATGGTTTACAGAAGCCCATGAGCATATGAGGAGGTGCTTAAACTATTAGTGTCAGAGAAATGCAAATAAAAATGTGAGATATCACCTCTAAACTGACTAAATTGAGCAAGTTGGATAGTGCCAGGAGTTGGTGGGGATGCGGAGACTGCTGGTGGGCATGGAGTGGGAGCAGTGCTGCTGGATGGTAATCTAGTCAAATGAAATAATATAAACATGACCTGGGAACAGAAATCCCAATTCCAAAGGAATTCTCACAGGGGTTCCTAAGAGGGGTTCCTGGTTGGAGAAATCCACAGCAGCATTGTTTGTGGTACTGGGAGTTGGAAGCAAACTTGTGTCTATCCCTAGGAAAGTGGATGGAGGTGTGAATGTGACGGATGCCCACTGTAGTGTCTACGCAGCATCTAGAAGCAACAGATTAGATCTACAGAGGACAAGAACAGATCTTCAAAGCACGGTTGTGAGTGAAAAAAAAGTAAGACAGCACGAGATCTACAACACAGTAGGATGTGCACAAAGTAAGAACATGCACAAAACAGCAATGCCCGCTTTGCAAGAGTACATACAAACCAAAGGTATTCATTAAGCACATTGGAAGGATCATGTGTTATAGTAGAGGGACTAACTAAATAAAAATAAAAATAAAAATCAGGGGCTATTTTAGAGAGGGTGATCAGAAAAGGCCTCTTTGAGGAAATGACATTGGCTGAAGTCTGAAAGAAAAGAATGGAGCCTGACAAAGAGCTGGGGGAAGGGTGTTCTAGATAAGAGGAACAGCAAGGGCAAAGGACTTGAGGTGGGAAAGAGATTGATAAATTTGAGCAAGGGCAGTGTGTCTGGAGCAGTGTGGTCACCTTTGAAGCCACTAAGAGATATATTGCTTACATTTAGCACATCCAGGGCCAAGAGGGACTTAACTGATGAATTGCACTCAATCACTGTCTTCAGAGACTCCAGGTCTAGTGGAAACATAGACACCGAAACAGAAAAGCCACAGATCCTTTGTCAGTGCCAGGGGCAAGACCTTTTGAGGCCTAATTTTGTTGTCTGTAAATGTTGTGCGTAGGTGTCCATAATACCTAAACTCATGTGGTTGTGGTGGGTGTAAGATGAGCTGGTGTATGTAATGTGCTTAGCACAGTGCCTGGCACACAGTCGGTGCTTATTTATTACAGCATTTATTCATTGTATGAAGGTATTTCAAAAAGTTTACGGAAAAATAAAATTAAAAGATAACATGAATCTTTCCATGAACTTCTTGAAGTATCCTCATATGAAGGATACTCTAGGGATGGTTAGTTAGCTCAGTTGGTTAGAGCGTGGTGTTATAACACCCAGGTCAAGGGTTTGGATCCCCTAATGGCCAGCTATCCCCCTCCCCAGAAAAAGATACTCTAAATCAAAGGTAACAAGATACTATCAGCATGACAAGAGGGATCTTCGTCTTGTTCACTGCTCTGCCCCCAAGCAGAATGGTGCCTGCTACACAGGAGACATTCAATGAATGTTGAATGAATTGAGCCAGGCCTTAAAGGGTGAGTAGGAAGTTGAGAGGTGAAATGACACTCCTGGCAGAGGGAACAGCTTGAGCAGAGGCCTGGAGGTGTGGAAGGGCATGGTGCATTCAGGGAGCAGCGAGCAGCCTGGCGTTGCTGTTGCTGGGTATGTGTGTCTGAGGGTACGTGTACAGTCGATTCACGTTATTCACAGTAGTTATGTTCTATAAAGTCTCTGCAAACATTGACTTAGGAAATACAGAACTGTTGCTCCTAGGGGAAATACAGGACTAGGTTCCTACGAGCCTTTGGTCACACCGTTTTCATCAACAGATCAATATATAACCTGTTTTATGTGTTTCTGTTTAAGGACACTTTATTTAATATATACTGTTGATTCATTAACTTGAACTAGTGGTCAACAGCACTATATCTCATGGCTGAACAAAGTTTGTCGAACATACATTTTCTCCAAAAGGCACATCACAGCCTTGCCACACTCAGGAACACTAGACAGCTCTTCAGCAGTGTGCTCGAGGATCATTTTACACAGTGAAGTCACCAAGAAAAAGCTCAAAAAAAAAAAATACATCTTTTAAAGTGGCATTAATAGACTGCAAAAAAGGGCACTTGTTTACAGTATGAGAGACAAAATAAGAAGGCAGAGAGTTGCCTTGTCTGACCTCAGTTTTGAATGTTCCTGTTGGGTGATAAATTGTTTGCCATTCTGCACTTAGCTATGAATGGCTGCAAACATGACCCAAATATTGATTTTGGGATTACGAATAAATTTTAGCGAGTAGGAGAATTTGCAAATATGGAATCCACAAATAAGGAAGATCAACTGTATGTCGTGGGAGAAAAGGATACACGAATTAAGGAAGAAGCAATAGGCTGAAGCCAGATCTACAATGTCCTCGAAAGCCAAGCTGTATCCCATGGGCTTTGGGGCTCCAGAAGGGTTAGGAGCCAAAGAGTCACATGTATGTGTCAGTGGTGGATTTAGGGATGGGTCAGAGCAGCTAGAAATATGGGGAGAGCCAGCCCCCAGAATCTCCCTATGAACAGCAGCGTGTAAGTTTTAAGAGACAGGCCATGCAACCACCCTTACTGAGTGCTTACTGAGCACCTACTGTGTGCCAGGCACTGTGCTCAGAGTCACCATCCTCAAGCAGCTCATGGTCTGCTGGAGGACAAAGACTCATACCAGGCACATAAAATTCATAGGGGAAATGTTTCTAATGGGGGAAGAAGGAGTCAGGGATGACTTTGGAGAGACACTGAGTTGGAATTTAATAAATGCATTGAATAAATGAAAGTATCAGGGAAGGCTCTCTTGAGGAAGAGACGTTTCAGCTGAGGACGATGGGAGATGGCCAAGTGAAGGCGAAGAGGAGAAGGTGTTGCAGGCAGAAGGAACAGCGTGTCCAAAGGTCTGATGGTGGTAGACACATGAAGCATTTAGAAATGGAAAGAACTGAAATTGCAGAGGGGAGGAAGTGGAGAGAGACGAGGCCAGGGAGGGACATTTCATGCAGGGCTTTGACGCTGAAGTGAAGAGTTGGGAATTTACCACAAGAGCAATGCGGAGCCATAGGAGGATTCTGAGTGGAGGAGTGTCGAGACCAGATTTGCATTTAGAAAGATGCCTCTGGAGGACTGAGGGGTTGCTGAGGGACTGGGGGAAGGAGGGAGCCCAGCAGGTCACTTCAGTTGTCCTGTGAGAGAGGTAGAGATGGGTTCGGGTAGCTGGACTAAAGAGATAGTCTGCAGGGAGAGCCAGCAGCAGGCCTTGGTAATGGGGTAGAATGAGGTTGGAAGAGGGGGAGCGGCCAGGGTTTAGGTGCCTGGCTCTGGTCCTGGTACCCAGGTGGCAGAAGTTAGTGGGGGCAGGTAGATGAGTGTGGTATTGAGGATGTGCTGAGTTTGAGGGGCCTGGAGACCATCCAAGAGACAATCCCCGGGACGCAGCTAGACCAGCAGGCTTGGGGCTTGGAGGGGAAGCCCAGAGACTCTATGCTGAGGCCATGGAGGGCAAGAATGGAACTTGAGGAGGGAGGTCCAGGAGTGCGTGTTGGGAGCCCCAACAGAGGAGGGGACAGGACGGAGGCTGAGAAGCAAGGGCCTGGGAGGTAGGAGGAAAAATGGGGGTAGGAGCAGAGATTCTGAAAACCAACTGAGAGTGTTTCCAAGGAGGAGGGAGGGTCCACCAGGTGCGGACCCACCCAGGAGTCAAGGAAGATGAAGACAGTGGTCCACCCTTGGATTTGGCAACTAGAGATGTATTAGCAGGAGGAACAGAAGCCAGACTGGGGAGGGGACTGGGGAGGCTAGAAGAAGGGGGTTAGGGAGGAGGAGACTCTCCAAGGGATTCACACCATGAAAGAGGAGGCGAGGCCAGAGGAGGAGGAGCTGGAGGTGACTTCCATGTTTAGGGTGGCTGCTTATCGTTCAGGGGAGAGATTCCAGAGTTCAAATGTTCATGAAAAGGAGCCAGTTTGGAGAAGGTTAACGATGGCCAGGGAAAGGAAGGTCATCCTTACAGGAGGTCCTTAAGCAGAGCTGGTGTTGGGAGCACAGACAGGTTCCCAAGCTGCAGAAGTTAGCAGTTTTGGGGGCGGGAGGTTGAGGGAATTCCCAGTCTAATTTCCCCCTGGAGTAGGAGAAGAGGTGCAGACAGTGCCGGTCACCGCAGGCCTGGCCGACTCTGTTTTAAGAGGGTGTCTGAGGGTCTCCTATATATGGTGGACACTACCCTCAACCCTAGAGGCCAAGCGAAATTGACACAAGGTCGCACAGCTCCTAGGTCGTCCGGGCCCTGGGGCCATGCGTGTCCCGAGTCCTCTGTCGCCTTACCCTGAAGACCGCCGCGTCCTGCTGCACCTGGTAGCCCTGCTTGGCTACGTGCTTCCAGGGGATGCGGAAAAGGGTCTTGCCCGCGTCCTCCCAGCGCAACCCCGCGTAGCGCCCGCTCTCGATCTGTGCCACCAGCCAGTCGCGGAGGCGCAGAGGACCCCCGGCTCCCGCCATGGGTCGCCTGCCGTGGGGACGCAATGTTTCGGCCGGGAGCGGGGGGTGAGCGGTGACTGGACCTGCGCGCGTCCGGGGATCACAGGGCCACCTGGATGGAGCGCGGAGGCGACGAAAGCGAAAGTCTGGGCGGATGGGTTTCACTTTCCATTCTATCCCCTCTCCCGGGAGGCCCTTTGCCTTCGCCCCTCCCGGTGGCAGCCTGGCCTGGAGGGCGTTGGGCCTCGCGTAGGGTGCAGCGAGGGGGACGCCGTGGGACGCCACGACCCACCTGAGCGGACGGGGTGGGGTAGCCTGGGCTCAGCCGGTAGCGGGAGGAGGGCGCCGAGGGGCACCCAGAGACGCAAAGTTGCCCCACCACTGCACCTGTTGTCTGCTCTTCTCAGCCCACCGGGACCCGGACTGTGGAGGCTGGAAAGGCATAATGCTTCCCACACTAACGCCCGTCACAACTGGGAGGCAGGGCCTGGTCTCCCAGGCAGACTCCTGACCATCCCACACCTGCAGAATCAGACTTTCAGGCCGGGAAGCCCAGGAACCTGCCTTTCAACAAGTTCCCACATGGGTTTCTGGTGCGGGTTGTCCTGGACCACACTTATTTCCTTAAATACTGGGAGTCCCCATTTACTGACTGCTCGTCACTGTGCTGGGCCTGGCTAACCCCTTTCCTGCAGTGTCTCTGTTGGTTCTCCCAGCAGCACATGAAGTGGGTGTAATTATCCATCTTAATGTTAAGGCTGAGGCTCACAGAGGTTAAAGCCCTATAACAAGGTCATAGAGCTAGTGGGTGGGGGAGCCAGGATCCAAATTTTTTCTCTCTGTCCGCCAGAGCCCTGGAGCCTAAACAGTGACCCACACTGCCTCCTGACACTACACCTGGAGTTTATGGGTTCCTGGTGGGGTCTGTGACCCCTTGAAAGTATATGTAATTTTTTTTCACATCTGTGCATTTTTCCAGGGGTTATATCTTTCATTAAATTGCTAAAGGGGGGTTGTGATATGAAAGAGGTCAGGTAGTTCAGACTGCTCTGCGTGGACCTTCCTGTGTATGTGGGAGAAATGAGCCTCCACTGCAGTGGACACAGAGATGGGTGACCAGTCACCACTGGCCAGAGGCTGGAAGCACTGTCCCTCATGTGTACCTATTGGGAAGGCTTTCACCTCCTCTTCCCCTGCCCCCATTTTCCAGCAGCCACCTGGTTCTGACACTTCTACAGCCACAGCTGGGATTCAAACTCAGGCCCGTAAGGCTCCCATGGGGACAAAGCATTTCATATGGTTAAATACAAAAGTAACAATTACATTGAAGTAGGAGTCTTGAGCGTGTCTGATGATCCCTTCATTTTTCTAGGTGATGGAGGGTAGTAATTAAGAGGGTGGGGTGTGCAGTCAGACTGCCTGAATTCATACCCCAGCTGCACCATTTGCTAGCTGGTGATCTTGGGCACCAGCCTCAGTTTCCTCATTAGTTAAATATCAATATGTACTTCATAGGGTTGCTTGAGGATTAAATGAGATGCAGGAAAGTGTTTGGCACAGCACCTGGAGTGAGTGCTCGGTAAATGAGTGGTATATTGCTGTTGTCGAGTCAGAGTGTGGTGAGATAACGCTGGACCAGGGAGAGAAACCATCTCGAAAGACCTGGAACACCAGATCAAGGTGCAATGTTTTGTCCTATAGATGATGGGAGCCGTGGAGGTTTTTAAATAAGGGAAGACACCATCAGAGACATAAGGGTGTTTTAAAATGGGTAGGTGATGGTGCCACTAACTAGCCAGGAGGGCCGCATCTTTGAGGAGTCACCTTGCTCTTCATACTCAGGGCCTTTTCATTTACTGTTCTCTCTGCCTGGAATGCTTCTGCCAGATAGCACTCTCTCACCACCTGACATATATTTTCCTGTTTATCTGGTGTCTTCCCCACCAGAATGTCAGCAACACAAAGGCAGAGGTTTTGCTCATTGCTGTGTCCCTAGTGCCCAGCACAATGCCTGGCACACAGTAGGTACTCAATGAGTATTTGTTGAATGAATGAGGCATAGGAGGTTGAGCGGCAGGTGAAGGGTTTTTTGTTTATCTCCCTATCCCAATGCTGGAATCTGTGCTTTTCCCACAGCCCTGAGCACAGTGTTTGGTGCATAATAAGAACACCATACAAGTGCCTATTGGGTTATAGCTATTTCAGACTCCTCTCAACTTCCAGTTAACTTTAATTTAGGAAAAATCAGCTCCAATGACCTCTATTCATCCTCAAAGTCAGTTGCTGCTTTATGGGCTGCCCTGGCCTTTAAACTCTTGGTGCGAAGGGTCATTCCCATTGCTGAGGATGGGTCCTCCTTGCCAGTAAGCTCCCAAACCAGAAGGAGCTACTTCCTAACAACATGGTACTCAGACTGACTAAGTTCACATCCGACAGTCCCTGCTTTAGCTGTGTGTCCTTGGGCAAGTTGCTTGACCTCTCTGAGCCTCAGTTTCCTCCCTGAGGATTAAGTGAGCTCATGTAGTAAAAGGTCAGGTGTGTGGGGGGGCACTACCTTGCCTTACTAACTAGTATTTGTGAATAGGAAATGGGAGGGAGTTGGGGTGCAGGAGAGGATTCTGGGAGGGGAGGGGCCTTGAGGAAGGTGCAGGGGGGCTCAGAGAGGTGGAAGGAGGTTCACGGAGAAGGGACAGGGGCCTTGTCAGAAGACCAGGGCTCCGGGAGAAATATGCTTGGGGAGGGGGATAGGAAGAGAGGGGCGTGTGTTCCCAGAGTTCAGCTCTGCAGGCTGCAGTCCTGGAGGGTGGTAGGCTCCTCAGGCCCCTAAGGGATGCAGACTCCCTCCAGTCCCTGTTTCCTGCAGGTGCCTGGCCCGTGGTAGCCGGCCTGCGCCTGCGGCCCTGCCTTTGCTGAATGACTGGGACGCGCACTCAGATGGTCAGCTTCTGTGTCTCTTTAATATCCTCCAGGCTTGTCCAACCTCAACTCCCACCCCTACCCCGACTCCCGCCGTCTTTAAGGGTGGAGGCCTGGGGGCCTCCTCCCCCAGCCCAAGGACTAAGGCACCAGGTGGCTGCAGCAGGCCGGCCGGACACAGAGACGCGCAGATGGAGGACACACTCACTGCAGACGCAGACAAGCAAAGGCGGGCATCGCGGGCGGGGATCAGGCCGCCGCGGGCTCCCGCAGCCTCTGGGCCCGTCCTGGAGGCCGCGGGAGACCCAGACAACTCCCGAAGGGGACCCGTCGGGAGGAAGAGGGGAGTCACGGCGGGGCGGGATCCTCACTTGCCGCCCTTGCGGGACAGGCACCGCGGGAGGCAAGAGAAAGTCTGCTTGACGCGCGCCAGCAGCGGCAGCGGCCGGTGGGCTTCGCGCGGCGTGCGCGGCACCAGGCGCTGCAAGGCTCCCTCGGAGGCGCTCGAGTGCGGCGGGGCGGACGCGGCCGAGGTCGCAGAGCCCTGGCGGCGGCGCTTGCACAGCGGCAGCAGCGCGCGCACCTCCTCCTCGTCGCGGAAAGGGCTGTCCCCGAAGCGCTCCTTCAGCTGCAGGCGAAGCTGGGGGTGGGCGGGCGAGGGGGCGGGGTCACATCCCGGCCCGCCCCCTCCCCATCCTCGCGACCTCTGCCCTGGCTTCCCACACCTCGCTAAGCCCCTCCCTTCCGAAGCACCCTCTTGGCCTCCCTTCTCGGAGTTTCCATCCCCTCAGTGGGTCCTCCTTCCCGTCTATGAGCCCCTTCCCTCTCGCTGAACTCCCTCTTCCAGACCTGCTAAAGTGACTCCATGTGCACAGTGAGGACTGCATTAATCCCTCCCCCCTGTGCCTCTGTGTCCCGTGGTCCCAACAACTCCACTCACACAGGGCCTCCTCCTTGCCTGCCTAAGGCAGCCCCGCAGATAAGCCACTGGGTACCACCCGCTGAGAGCCTTTCTGCGGGCCTCAACTCCTGACATTTCCACGTGCCATCTACCCAAGAGGTATAAGAGAAGGAAATGTTTTGGCCTCATCAAAGACCCAGTGATAGAGTAGGACATGGACAATCCTCCCCAACAGGTCACTCAAATGCCTTCAGGTTCCAGACAGGTAGAGCAGGCAGTAGGGGTGCTGGGAGACCTGGTCAAATGGAAGGGCCCACAGTCTGGTCTAAAGGCCTTCAGATACTATATTTGAAAAGAAAAGAACACACCTGGCTGTTGGAAGCAACTACACCTTGGAGCTGGATTAGCTCAAGGGCCATGAGTTTGAGACCTCAGAAAAATCTTCTGCCAGGTTTGAAGCACAGACTAAATTCTTTCCCATCAGTGCTCAGTTCAAATGGAAAGAAAGATCTCCCACCCCAGGCTCAACCCAGCCCCTGCCCTAGGGTCCCTACCTTCCGGGAACTGCCCCAGCCAAACTCTTCAAGCTGCTGCCTAAAACCTGGGTTGGGATTGGCGATGGGCCGGGTGGCTTTGATGGCTTCAAGCACGTCCCGCCAGCCTAGGCCCGTCACAGTCATCACATATGCCGTCACAATGGTGGTGCTGCGGGAGATGCCTGCAAAGCTGGGATCCCCACAACCCCCAGGCTTTAGGTAAGTCCCAATCTCCTCCATGCCCCGCCTCCCACAGGGACTCCATGCCCACTTCAGCTTTCCCACCAGTGCCTCCTGAGCACCAGCCACGAGGAACCTGTCAGGACCTATCTTCCCATCCCCAGGCCATTGCCTACGCTCTTTCCTCTGCCTGGAGTATCCTGTGGCATTCTCCCACATCAAAGGCCTGAGTGAATGAAACATCATTCATTCGTTCAACAAACATTTTCTGAGCACCTGTTCTTTTTCAGGTATTGGGGATATAGTGGGGAATAAAACACATGGTCTCTGCTGTCCTGGAGCTTACAGTATGATTGCGGGGGACAGACACTAACCAGAGAAACAATTTCAGATAGTGATAAATTGCTTTGAAGATGAATCTGGGGCTAAGGGATCCACATAGGAAGAGACATTAATCTAATGTGGGGATGCAGAGAATGGGGAGGATTAGGGAAGGGGTTCCTAAGGAAGTGACATCAAGCTGAATCTTGAAAGATGGGTAAGAGTTAGTTAAGAATGTTCTGGGTAGCATATACAAAAACCATGAGGTGGAAGCCTGGAAGATTTAAAGAATGGGGAGAAGGTTAGTGCAGCTGGAAGGGGGAAGGAAGGAGATGGGGTGGGAGGCAAGGCTTGAGAGTGCCGGTCTCACTGCTGGGCTCTGGCAGAGCGGCAGAGCGGGCCTGAGCCTGGCATAGGATAGGTTTTCAGTGAGAAGTTATGCAATGAATGACATCAGCAGGGCAAGGGGCACCAGAGAAGACTCAGAGGTCCCATCTCCCAGCCAGGGGTTCCCCACTGCCCTGCACCATTGCCTCAAAGGCCTGGAGGGGAGGAAGGGGCACTGGAACTATTGGGGCTTGCTGGGATACCCACATGACCTCACCTGTCCCTCCCAACAGCTCTGTCAGGTCAACATTCTTTTCCCCATTTTCCAAATGAGGAAACTGAGTCTCAGGGAAAAAAGCTACTTGGCCATGGCCACATATCTGGTAAGGAACAGAGGCCTGATTTGAGCCTCTGGTGGGCCTCTCCCAGCTGAATGGTGGACTGTCAGGCATTGTGACAGGCTGGAGATCTCTCCAGGTGGGTTCTGCCTTCCCCATAGGATGAGTGTGGGTTCAGGATAGAGGACAGTCACTTTCTCTCCCCTGTCTCCCCTCTCAACTCACCAGTGCACAAGGCAGTTCCCCCCATTGAGGCGGCAACAATGGATGAAGTTGATACATTCTTTGAAGTGCTTTTTGCTAGAGAAGAAAGCAATAGGGTAGGAAGCAGTGGGGGGCAGGTCTCTTAGGAGCTGTCCCCTCCCTGTTTATGGGATAGCAAGGGACAAAGAGCCCTGGGTGTCCTCAGGCCAGCCAGCACATGCAGTGAGTAGGGGTCAGTACTATAGTACGAGGTGGAGGTGTGTGTAAAGCAATGATGGTGGCATTTCAGGCAGCAAGGAAGGCCAGCAGTGGCACATCCCACCATCTAGGCAGGAGCACCTCTCCAGTGGTCCTGTGGATCCTATTTTCACAGTGGGCTTATTTTGGCTTTTCAAGGAAATCAGTGGAAGGAGGCACAGGGGTCCCACTCTGAGGACTGCGATGAGAGCATCTGGGAAGAATCGTGGTCACAATGGGCTGGGAACAAGATTCCCAAGGGGCAGGAGTGTCTGTCTGGGTTTATGCCATATTGGGGAGCACTGCTGTTAATAACACACAAAAAAGTCCCATCTCCTGAGCCCTTGTTACATACCAGGCCTTGTCCTAGAGCCTCAATCTGTGTCACCTGATCTTTGAAAGCCTCCTTGGCTCTGATCACACCTCTGTTTTACAGGTGAGGCTCAGAGAAGGGAAGTAATTTGTCCAAGGTCACACAGCAAGTAAATGACAAAGCCTGGCCAAGACCCAGATGTCTTAACTCCAAAGTCAGGAACAGGCTGAGCATGACCCTTTCAAATCTGCTAGCGCACCTAATCCCAAGAGACAGGGTACTTTCTCCATTTCATAGCTGAGGAGACAGGCTCAGGAAGATTAAGAGTCTTGGTCAGGGGCATACTGCAAGGGCATGGTTGAGATAGAGGCAAACTCGGGTCTGGGTGACCACTTGTGACAGCTTTCTGGCCTGAGTACTCTCTGTCCTCGCTCAGGCCACCTCCCCACATCCCTATCTGTTGGCCCATCCAGGAGAACTTACATGGGTACCTCAGGGGTATCGGCCACCGGGATGCGAAGGTAGGTGATATCCTGCAAGTACAAAATACACTCAGGCAGGGGGCCTTGCCTGCACCCCTCCTCCCCTGGCCAGAGCTGCCCAAGCACTGTGTGACCCCAGCCCAGTTTCTGCCTCTCTCTGGGCCACTGCTGTCCTTTCTGTCCAAAGAAAGGAGACACCATCTCTGAGGACCTCCCAGCTCTGACCATCATGTGATTCCAGAACCTTGTGAGCAGATGATGTCCTAACCTCATGGGTGACTTGGACTCAAGGACTTGATAAAAAGAACGCAGTGACCTTCTGCCTCATAGCTGGGAAAAGATGCTTAAAGTGACTCCCTTCTGAATGGGGATTACAAATTACATAGTAAAAAGGGCAAAGCAGATTTGATTATCTTGAAAAGAAACAAAAATTACAAAAACAAGTTAACATTTCATAAATTACAGTTATAAAACTAAGTGCTAATTATTAGAATAATTGAGGAATAAATTGTCAGTAATTTATTCAACAAACTTGCTGTGATATTCTTTGCTTCATGCTTAACCTCCACACAGTATCGTAAAGATTATTTTCGCCCGTGTTCTGAGAACCACACTGCCTTCCTCAAGTACCTCCCTCAATACTTTGATATTCAAAGGGCTCTTTTCAGGTGCCTTGCCCACCACTGGCCAGTGGTTAAAGGGCCACCAATTAGGTTCTCATTAGTTCATGGCTTTGTGTGAGATTCCAGCCCTTCTCTAACTCACTTTCCCCAAGGACACGAAATCCTGCCTCTTTTGCAAGGTTTACAATTTCACTTTGCAACACATTTGGCTTTGGGTTTGCATGGCATTATCAAACCCTGACTGGTAAATTCACTGATGGATGGAGAGACAGGGACGCTTGTAAGAGGGGAGGGCTGCTTGGGCAGGGGCACCTTTGTTAGCAGTCGTGTCATTAGTAAATATATTCATGCCTTGACAACCTTCCCCATGCAATATGGTGACTGCTTACTCCAAATACTTCAAAACAAGGCTGTCCTCTAAAGCAAAATCAGCCTTCATTTACTTGGAAATTTCTTCTTTGGATGACACTGAGAATCACAGATTATTAGAGGTTGCTCTTAGAGACCATCAAATCTGACACATGGGAAAACTGAGGCCTAGAGAGGAGACAGACCCTGACTGAGGTCTCACAGCAAGTCTTGGCAGAACCTCAGATCTCCAGGGCCTTTTCCCACCCACGATTCTTTCTCTTTAGTGAATAACACAGACTCTAACAGATAAGGAGGAAGGGGCTCTGTTTATGGAATAAGGTTATTAACTTTGTTATTATATCAGTTGTAATTTTTTGAGTACCTACTATGTGACTCCCAACTATTCAGTGAGGTAGGTACTGTTATAAAATTCCCATTATACCGATCAGGCAACTGAGGCTTAGAGGGTGCAGTCCTGCACCCAAGGTCACAGATAGAATAAGTGATGATGATGTGAACTCGGGTCTCTTGACTCCAGCACGTGTGGTCTGGATTATCTACTTTCCTCCCCTGGGTCTTGACACCTTCATCAACCTGTCTGGTGGGGACCATGCTTTACAGTGTGCAAAGCATCTTCACCATCCTGCAGTCCTGTTGTATCTTCACGACAGCCCTGTGGGGCCAACAGGCTGAGGGAGCAAAGGCCCAGAGAGGTGAAATCACAGCTCAAGGTTGCACAGCAAGACACAGCGTCCAGAGTCATCTATTTGAAATCATTCATCCAGTTGGGCAATGGGAAGCCCATGTGGGGGCCCTTTTATGGTCACTGTCAGATCTTCGGGGCCAGATGACCTGTGTTCAAACCCAGCTTCCTGGATATGTGACCTTAGGTGAGTCAATTTACCTCTCTGGGCCTCAGTTGCCAAATAGGGATGATAATGTAAAACAGTCCAGTGGTGAGGACTGAATGAGTTAGCATGGATCAAGAAGGCAACAGAGGAGATACTTAATAGCACATAGTAGATACCTGATAAATGGGCCTGCAGCCCACCCTCCCCACCCGCGCAGTGCTCTGGGACGGGGGTAAGGAGTACCTGCAGCAGAGGCTGGGATGACTCATGGATAGAGATGATGTGCGTGATCTTATTCCGGCCCAGCTGATCCGGGTCTTTGGCATCTGAAAGAAACAGGATACTTGAGCCAATCTGGAAGGTGTGACTTATTTGTTCTCGATGGTCAAGTGCAGAGGGAGCTCCTGCCAGCTCCCCTCCTCTCCCTTCCCACTCCACCTTGGCTCACCCTCTGCTGGCTCCCTGCTCCATCCCCACCTCCTGCTCCAGGCATGACAGATCCTTTCACTCCCCTAGGCTTCAGTCTTGCCTCTGGGGCGCCCCCAGTAACAGCCCAGCACTTCGCAGGTATTGCTTATACTATTTCCATCCAAAACACCCTACTTAGCAAGTCCTTTGACACAGAAATTCTACTTCTAGGAATCTTATCTACAGAAGCATGTGCTCACAAGGGAACCGTGTATAGAGGATGATGTTCTCTGCAGTACTGCTTATATCAGAAATAGTTAAAAAATGGGAACAACCTAATGTCCATCCAAAAGGGACTGGATAAATAATGGTATATCCATACTTTAATATTGTGCAGCCATTAAAAAGATCTCTATGTGCTGATGTTTAAGGATGTCCACAATATATTTTTAAGGGAGGAGCACAGCTTCCAGAACAGTGTGCAAAATAGGTTTCCATTTTTGTTTTAAATATTATATCTGTATCTACAAAGATATATGAAAAACGACCCAGGGATATACCCCACACTCCTATCAGTGGCCATCTCTAGCGGCTGTATATCCACTGCGTGCAGACCTTTTATAATCAGGATAAATAGTACATATCCCTCTATCTATGTCCACTTCCTTCAACAAACATTTACTGAGTGCTTGTTGTGTGCAGCCTTTGGCAGGACACTGGGGGGCTGGGGTCACCTTCGTGGCTCCCGCCCTCATGGTACCTACACACTTAAAGAGGTTCAGACCTTACTTAGACAGATACTCACAGATATCAATGTGGCATGAGCTGCTGCGGTAGCTCCCAGGAAGGAAGGGACCAGGGTTAATGAGGCTGGAGCACCTGAGCCCCTCCCCCTCTGAAGCTTTCTCTGACTCCGCAGATGGAGGTGACTTTTGCCACCTGAGTCCCCCAAGCCCCAGACCGACCTGTCTCTTTGCACGTTTTCTATTCTGCAGCCAAAGGTCTGTGTTCAGATCTGCCTCCCTACCACCAACCTGGAAGCCCTTGAGGGCAGGGATGGGGTGTCTATCCGTCTGTGTCCCTTCCCCCTGGTTGAATATCGTGGAAGGGGGAGACAAGAGACGAGGAATGCGAGAGATGCAGGCTCGCCACCTCTCGGCACCAGCCCACCCCACTGCTCATCTCAAGGCTCCCATGGGCAGTGGGGTTGGTGCTCAGACCCTGCTTACTGGAGGTCCCAGTCCCAGTTTCCAGAGACCTCTCCTCTGAGGAGGAGGTTGTGGGGGAAAGGGTTCTCAGCTTCCCAGCTAGAAGCAGCACCCCCAAACAGACCTCAGTCCAGAACCTCAATGCCAGAAGAGCCCTTAGAGGCTGGTGGGCCTTGTGCTGAGGAGGAGGCTGAGGCTCAGAGCAGGTGCACACATGCCCAGGTCCACAGCTCAGGTCCTGAGACCTTTGCTCTGTCCCTTTGACCTCGTGGGGTGACATTGGTGGAAGGTTGAATGGGGGGAGGATGGCAGTGTCAGACTCTTACTGCTCCCTCCATGTCCTGTCAGGCCTGGGGACACTCCCCAACCCATGTACCCACTAGTCCTCCATGAGCCCTTTCCCCTTCCAACCAGGCATGGCTTCCCTGCCCCCAGCCCCATTCCTGAGTGCATCTAAGGTGCGTGGGCCAGAGCATGAATGGTGGACACAGGCCTGCGACAGGCAGAATGCCATGGCCTTGGGACAGAGTGGGCAGTGCTCACCAATGAAGTTTCCGAGGTAGAGTCCAGGAAGTACCTATAGGAAGGACAGGCAGGGGTCAGCGGGGCAGGGGCTGCACCCTCTTCCCACCCCGGCGGCTGCGAGGCCATAGTCTCTCACTGTCCCCTGAAGGGTGTTTGGACCTGGGGCTCAGGGAGCAATCTCCTACCTCTCAGGGGGCTTGGGCCCTCTGTGAGAAGGTTCTGTAACTCTGGGGGGAGGGGAGGGGGCAAGTTAACTACAGGGAGGGACCAAGGGAGGCCACCTTGGGTGTGATGAGAGGGAAGAAGAGGGAGGCTGAGGGGGACAGTGGAGGCAGTGGTGGAAAGCCCTGGGGGGAGAGGTAAGAGGAGCACAGAGAAGTGGGGCCAGGAGAGAGGGGGACCTGCTGGGTCAGTGGGGGAGGACTCTGGGATGGAGGCAGGCAGGAAGCCAGGGACAGGTGGAGGGTCACGCAGAGGCAGAGGGGCAAAGGATGGAGCAGCAGCGCCAGAGAGAGAGAGTCCGGGGAGTCAGAGACAAGGGAGAGACACAGAGAGACAGAGGAGCGGACTCACTGAGCTGCACAGTCTGCGAGTGACAGAGAGCCACGGAAGACCCAGCCAGAGATACAGCCACAGCAGGAGGGAGAGGACAGAAACAGGCAGAGACAGAGACGCAGGCAGTCTCGGAGTCACAGCGAGACAGAGATGTAGCCACTCATCAGAGGCTCAGAGCGGGACCAGAAGGTCGGGGGCGGCCAGGGGAGGGCTGCGCGGCCCCCGCCCCCCTACCTTGGTCATGCCATTCCCCATGATCCCGGGGGCGGGGGTCCGGGCGCACCCCCAGCTCGCCTCCCGGACAGCGCTTGGGTCACAGCGTCCCTGACGGCCCGGGCCCGGCGCCTGCAGCGTGGCGGGGAACGGGGGACCCGGCGTCCGCGGCCGTGCCCAGCCCTGCCCAGCCGCCGCCGCAGGCTCCTCCTACCCCGCGGTCATGTGCGCCCCCCGCTGCGGGTCGAGGCGGGGCCCGGACAAAGCCCCAGTGTGCCGGGCGCACGGCCCGCGGGACAACGGCGGCTTGTTGGGCCGCGTGGGGCCGCCACCTCCGGGGGGCGCTCCCCCCACCCTGGCACCGTCAGGCGCGGGCGGATGGGGACATGTCATAAAGAGTCCCCCCGGCTGGGGCCCAGAAACTCAGATCCCAGTTGCAGCTCTACCCGGACCTTCCGGCGGGCCCTGGGGCAAAGCACCCAGCTCTCCAGCCTGGGATTTCTAGTAGAAACGTGATGGGGGCTGGACCTTGATGGCTAAGGGCTCTCAGCTCTTCAGTTTCTATTTGTCACCAGAAAAGTGGGTAGTTCCTCCGCACCCATGCAGCCATCCTAGCAGCCAGCCCTCCTCCTCTCCTACTCACCCACCCATCCGTCCTCCCATCCCTTCCTTCACCCACTGCGGTCCCTATGAGCACGGTGCCATCTAGGAAAGCTCTGTTGGGACCAAGAATAACTGCCATTAGGGGCCCGAGAAATCAGACAGTTAAACAGGGGCAGATGGAGGTGTTCCAGGCCCCTGGGTCCCTTGTAGTAAAGGAGACTACAACAGGATGTAGTTAGAGGTGAGAGTTCTGGAAGGTGAGTCTGTAGACCAACATTGGAAGCTTTGTTCACCTCTGACCTGCTAGGTGACCCTGGGAAAGTCCCCTTGGGGCCCCAGCTGACCCTATCTGTATGTCTCAGGATGTTGAAGTGAGCCCTTCCTGGCTGCTAGAACCAAAGATGCAGAATGTAAAATAACAGAGACCAGACACCTCCTATGAGACAGAAATAGAAGGAACTGAACCTGCTTTTTCCCTCCAGCCATCCCCTTGCCCCTCCATCTATAGTAGTAGGTGACTATGAGGCAAAAGTCGTACAGAGCACGACAGAGAGTCCACAGATCCCATTTGAAATGCAGTGACTGGAGAAAAATAAAACTGTTTCCTTCATGTTTCTTCCTTCCTCAAGTTTACAGCATACATGTGGCTGCCTGTCTCAGCTCTCTCTGTGTCCAGAGTGCTCATAAAAATAAAATTACTCAGCAAACACTTGCTGAGTACCTACTATTTGGAAGGTACTAGGGACACAGCAGGGGATAAGGGAGAAACAGTTCCCACCTTCGTTAGTTAACAGTCTAGACTAGCACTGCCCAATAGAAATATAATGCCAACCACGTGTGTAATTTTAAGTTTTCTGGTAGCCACATTAAAAATGTAAAAACAATTTAATTGTTAATAATATTTTTATTTAACCCAATATATCAAAAATATTATAATTTCAACATGTAGTCAACATTTTAAAGCTATTAGTGAAATATTTTATATCCTTATTAAGTTCGAAATCTGTTGTGTATTTTAAACTTAGAGCACATCTTAATTCACACAAGCTGCATTTCAAATGCTTAATAGCCATGTGTAGCTAGTAACTACATATTGGACATTTCAGATCTAGGAGGGAAGGACAAACAAAATAAGCAAATAGACAAAGCATTTACAAATGGTCATAGTTTTCTATGCAGGAAACGAAGTAGGGGAGGTGGTCAGAGAGAACCTCTCTGAACAGGTGACATTTGGGCTGTGACCACACATGTAAGAAGGACCCAGGGCACCAAGCTATATGTGGAAAATTGCACCAAAGATGTGCTGACATCTGACTTGATTTTCCCAGAATGCCCTACCCAAGGATGGCATTAAAAAATGCTGATAAAGGAGCCTGAAGACTACTTCCTCATCATGACCCTGGCCTTAACTCATGAACCTAGGCAGATGAACGAATGTTCCTGGGTCTGTTTCCTCATCCATAAAGGGGCAATTATAACAGGTCTTTGTACCTCCATTTGGTTGTTAGGGGAATAATCAAATCACATGTATGAAAGAACTCTGTCAGGTTAAAAGCCCTGAAAAAACAAACAAACAAACGAAAAAACAGATGTAGCTATTAGACTTAACACATTCAATATCCATGTACTATTCAGCCTTTGAAAGTGTTAATTATTGCCGTAAACCCAATTTGTCTTAAATAAATCATGAAGTGACTGTTTTACAAAACCAATAATTTGAAGATGCTAAAATGCAGGTCTCACTCTGTCATTCCCTTGCTTAAAACCCTTCAGTGGTTCTTTGTGGAAGGCAAAATAATGCCCCCACCCCCCACCCCCTGCAAAGATGTACATGCAGTAATTCCTGGAAACTGTGAATATGTTATGTTACCTGGGAGGATAGAATTACACTTTCTAATCAGCTGACCTGGAGATTATCCTGGATTATTCACGTGGGCCCAATGTAACCACAAGGGTCCTTACAAGTGAAAGAGGAAGGCAGGAGAGTATGAATCACAGGGGTGACAGGAGTGGGGGTCAGAGGAGAGGCGTGATTGCTGGTTTTGAGGATAAGCAGGGGCCACAAGCCAAGGAATGTGGTAGAAAAGGCAACGAAACATCCTCCGCTAGATCTTCCAGAAGGAACACAGCCCTTCTGACACCTTCACTGTAGCCCAGTGAGACCCATTTCAGACTTCTGACCCGAAGAATTGAAAGATAATACCTTCGTGCTGTTTCAAGTCACTAAATTGTGGTAATTTACAGCAGCAGTAGGAAGCTCATGTACTCACCAATGCCCTTGGGAAAAAGTCCAACCTGCTTAGCATAGCACATGAGGCCTGTGGGATCTAGCTTCAGCCACCGTGACCTTGAGCAAGTTTATTAACTTCTCTGGGCCCCAGTTTCACCATCTGTAAAAACGGAGGAAAAACTCCTTATAGGTCTGTAGTGAGATTAAATGAGATGACATATTTAAAGTACCTAGCAGAGAGAATGGCATACAGTATCATCGCCATTATTATCATCGTTGCTGCTATTATCAGGGAACAACTGAGGGAAGTTGGGAGGTCTGGGTTCTACTCTTCTCACTGGGGCTCTATTTTCACACGTGTAGAAAAGGAAACAAATAAAAGCATGTAGTTTTGGCAGCCTCTTCTCTCCTCTCTTCTCCACACTTTCCTGGTCACTGATCTGCATTCATTTCCTCAAAATTCTTTGCTTTCTCTGACTTCCAACTTTGCACATGCCATACCCTCTGCTTGAAATGCTTTTCCCTTCCCCTTTGCCAGGCTAACTCCTATTTCCTCCTGGAAGTCTTTACTGACCCCAGTTAGACTTGTTTAGACCCCACTGTTATGCATTCCCAAAGCATCCTATACTTCCTTTATCATATTGTTGTTACAGCTTGTGTGTTTTTCATTTGCAAAAAAAAAAAAATCTTGAATTCAAGTAAGGTTACTTTGACCTATTTGCTTCAACTGTGTTGTTTAAATAAAACAAAATAGCCCAAATAAACTTGAAGTAGTTGGAGTTCCCTTTTCTCTCCCCACTTCCTTCACTCCCCACAGGCAACCATTATCATGAACTTCATGTGTATCTTTTGAGTTCATGCTTTTAAACTTTTAATTCCTGCATACACATAAGAATATAGAATATACTTTTGCATGTGCTTATAACTAACACACAAATTTCAACCTTTAAAAAAAATTTATCATTCTACAACTTTCTTTTATTCACTTGACAATAGTTTTGGGGGACATTTCCATGTTGATTTAGATCTGGATCATTTTTATTGCTGTATAGTGTTTTTTTTGTTTGTTTGTTTGTTTGTTTGTTTTTAAAGATGACTGGTAAGGGGATCTTAACCCTTGACTTGGTGTTGTCAGCACCACGCTCACCCAGTGAGCAAACCAGCCATCCCTATATGGGATCCGAACCTGTGGCCTTGGTGTTATCAGCACCGCGCTCTCCCGAGTGAGCCACAGGCCGGCCCCTGTATAGTGTTTTATTATTAGAACATATCCTAGTTTATTCATTTGTTACCCTAACAGTGGACATGTAGATTATTTCTAATATTTTCCACTATTATGAAGAATATTGCAGAGAACATCCTTATATATATGACTAATATACAGGTGCATAAATTTCTTTAGGAAAGGTTGTCACCTTGCACATTAGCTACAAGATGAAAGGTACTCCACAGGGTTCTGCAGCTGTTTTCCCTGTGCCTGTAGGATATATGTCTATTAATGGAGTTGCTAGGTTGTGAGTGTGTGCATTTCCAACTTCACGAGATATTGCCAAATTGCCTTGCAAAGTGTGAGGGTATGAGCAGCATATGAACGTTCCTGTTTCCCCACATCCTCACTAATATTTGGCCTCACAAAAACATTGATATATGTTTTTATTTTTATATAGCTGATGTATTTCAAATCATGTAATTGCTTTAATTTACATTTCTCAATTGGTTTACTGGCCACTTGAATTTCTGAATATTCTCTATTCATATCCTTTGCTCATTTCTTTTTCTTTTGCGAGGGTGGAGGTGTCTTTTTCTTAATGATTTGTAGAAGTTTTTTGAGCACCAGCTCATTGCTACATACGTTGCAGGTATTTTCTCCTAGTCTGCAGCATTTTTTAAAAACATTTTATTTATTTATTTACTTACTTGGTGTCTGGCCAGTACAGGGATCTGAACTGACCTTGGTGTTATCAACACCGTGCTCAAACCAACTGAGCTAACCAGCCAGCCCATGTAGCTTGTCTTTTAATTGAGTTTACCATGACTTTTGTTATATGCCAGTTTAAATTCTGAGGTAGTCACAGATCAACTTTTTTCTTTATGAGTAGTCCTTTATTATTGCTTATCTTAGAAATCCTTCTGCACCTTGAGATCATAAAAATAGACATATACATCTAAACTATTTATCATATTTATTCTTTAATCCACTTGAATTCGGCATGTATTTTTCAACCCTGTGGAAAGTGAGTTTCTCAGTGCGATTTACTGTGTCCTCCATCCTTTCCCCACTGATTTATGATGCCACCTCTATTATACATCAAATTTACACACACACACACACACACACCTGTGTCTGTTTCTAGGCTTTTCATTGTTTTCCACTGATATTTGCCTCTCCCTGAATCACAATAGGACTTGATGGCACAGAAGTGTCTCCCTGGTTTTGACAAGATCCTTCAAAAATCCTGACTGGATTTTGGGAAAACACATATTTCTAATATTTAGTCTTCTCATCCATGAACATGGAATAACCTTCCATTTATTCAGGCCTTATTTAATGTCCTCCAATAATATTTTGTAATTTTCTCTATGAGAATAAAAACTCCACAGGGGCAGGTGCATTGTTGGTTTCATTCACTTGTATCTTCAGAGTCAGGAACAGGGCAGGACACAGAGTAGATGCTTAATAAGATTTTATTGTTTAATGAAATGTCTTGCATATATTTTGTTAGGTCTATTTCCTACATATCTTATATTTTGTTGCAATAATTTTTTTTTTTTTTTTTTTTTTTGTGCAGCTGGCCGGTTGGGGGATCTGAACCCTTGACTGTTGCTATAAATTTTTAATTACAGTTTCTAATATGCTGTGATTGGTATATAGACACTCAAATGTTATTTTTGTATTAATTTTTTTTAAAAGGTCTTTCCTTTGTTCTAGTAATCTCTCTGTAGATTCTTTTGGATTTTTAAATGCAGACAGTTCTGGTAGACTTCTGTCTCAGAAGAAGGGAAGAATGGATATTGTATAGGCAACTAGCAGCATCTTCCACACTTCTAACTGTGTGAGGTAAGAAGAGGCAAGTACACTGGCCTTGGCAGGTAGAGCAGAGTTTGTGAATCTGAGTTCAGTTAACTATATGCTCTTAGTGAAGAGGACTTTGAATCTGAAGCAAATAGTACAATTAAACAGGTGTCTTTTGAGAATTCACGTGGCCAGTACTGGCACTAGCAGGGATATCTATTGAATAGAGGTGATGGTACCAGCAATGGCATCCAGTGTTCAGTGCCATTTGCAGCAGTCATTATCAGCAGTGGTGTCCAATGTCCAGCAATAATTAGCAAAAGCATTCCAAACAAAGTTTCTGTGAACCCTGATTTTGACTATAGTTTTTGATCAGCTAGACTCCCTAGACTCCTGCCCCTTTTAAAATTCTGATTATCCGAATTTCCTGTCAATTCTGTGACTCATCTAATATCCCACCAATGAATTTCATTTCTAGTTTAATCAGAGATAGTTTCTACATTTTGTAATCAAAAATGGTGAACAGTACAGCTCTCAAGCAATCTGCAAATGACAACTTTGTCTCTTCCTTTCCAAATCTGATACCAGTGATTTATTTTTATTTCTTGTGTTATTGCATTGACCAGTATTCCCAGTTTAATGTCAAATAGTAGCAGAGATAATTAGCATTCACACCCTTCCCTGACTTTAGTCAGCATGCTTCTTAAATGTCACCATTAATAGGGAAACTTGCTGTTGGATTTTTTTCTCTTTACTCATTTTTTTATTGAGGTAAAACTTACAAATAATGAAATGCATAGATCTTCACTTTTCAATTCAGTCACTTTTGATGCGTGCTATACACATGTAACCCACATCTTTATTAAAAGATGGAAATCTCCATCACCCTTCTGTCATTCCCAGTTCCCTTCTGTCATTCCTAGTCAGCCCACCCTCAATTACTTAAAACTACAATGAGCTATCACTGCAACAGCTAAAATGAAAAAGATGGATAAAACCAAATGTTGATGAGGATGTGCAGCAACCAGAACTTATCATACACTGCTGGTAGGAATGTAAAATTGTACAAACACTTTGGAAAACATTTTCATAGTTAAGTATAACTTATATACCAATAATACATGATGTTAAGCGTATACTTACCATCTGACTGTGCAGTTCTTTTGTTTGTTTGTTTTGTTTTGTTTCGTTTTTTTGACCATGCAATTCTAAGAGACATGAACATTTCCTGGTAACCACCAATCTGTTTTCCGTCTCTATGGATTTACCTATTCCAGACATTATACATGGAATCATACAATATGTTGCCTTTTATATCTGTCTTCTTTCACTTTGCATAATGTTTTTGAGGCTCATCCATGTATCAGTATCAGTACTTGGCATGTCAGCATGTATCAGTACTTCATTCCCTTTTATGGCTGAATAATATTCTGTTGTATGTATACACTATGACTTGTTTATCCATTCATGGACATTTGGGTTGTTTTTACCTTTTGGCTATTGTAAATTGTGTTCTATGAACATGCATGTACAAGTGCTTGAGTACCTGTTTTTAATTCTTTTGAATATTTATCTAGGGTTTCCTGTGTTTTCTTCCCCGCCCCCATAGTTTGTAACTATCCATTTAATTAATTTCTTATTTATCCATTATTGGCCATCTGCCAAGTCCCAGGCATCGTGCTAAGCTCTGGGAACACAAGGGCCCCAAATGAAATAAAACAAAAACAAGAAAACCCACAACTCGGTCTTTTCTTTCCTGGTGCTTGTCTTCCTTGGGGTTAGACATTGAAGACTTAAAACAAAGGAACCTGCTTAGAGGAGTGGGTAGTCAGAGAAGGCTTTTTCTGAGGTAAAATGCAAGCTGAAATCTGAGCAGAGAGGGTGACAAGAGCCACCAGCTAAGGGAACCTCAGGCTTAATAGAGATATGTGTGTCTATGGGAGTGTGGGGATGAGAAACAAGGGTTAAACTAGTAACTGAAAGAAGGTCGGAGACTGGAGTGGGGAGAGCAGGGGGCAAACAGCAGGACAGAAGAGGCTGGCAAAGTCCTCAGGTGCCAGATCAGTAAGAGCCTTGTTGGTCAAGGTGAGAAATTCCATCCAGTCCTTATATTAACGGTGATGGGGAGCCATGGAAGGTTATATGTAGGGGAGAGACATGATCTGATTTGTGTTTTAAAGAGCCCTTTGGCTGCAGGGCACAGAATGAATTAGAATGGATAGGGCAAGGGTAGGCACGAGTAGACTGGTCAGGAGGCTGCTGCAGGGGTTGAGGTGTGTTCTGGCACACAGTTGGTGCTTAAGAATTAGAAAGTGACTGGGAGAAAGCAAAGCTGACTGATGGGCCATGTTACCGACTGTCCCATCGACCACGTGACTTAGTGAGGGACCTTCCTCGAGTAAGGAAACTTAGTACCAAGCTAGCAACTTTTCAGACGCAGCGCTGTTAGGTCAAGGGAAGTGTAGTTAGGGTTAGGGTTAGGTGCTGGGTGGTGGGTGTCCGAGGCACGCAGGCAGCCTCTGGCCAGGGGGCGGAGAGGTGGGGCTGGGAGAAGGTTGAGGTACCTGAGGGGATAGTCGCGCAAGAGCCTCCAGGCTCTCGAATGCACCTGAGCCTGCGTACTCCGCTGAGAGGAGTGTCGTTGGTTCATCCAATCCAAGAGGCGGATTAGCCCTTCCGTCGCCTTGGCAACGAGACGCACAGAGTAGCGCCGGCCAACTGGGAGTTTGATCGGGCTCTGGGGAATCGTGTCATGTCGCGATTGAAGGTAGGAGTGGACCCAATCCAGATGCTTTCATCGTCCCTAGAGAGATGACGGGAAGCCGCAGAGGGATTCGGAACTGGGGGT
>NW_007726176.1:1021792-1055501 GCF_000696425.1 Galeopterus variegatus | reverse complement strand
CCTTGGTGTTGCTCCCGCACCTCGCTCAGCCAGTGAGCGGCCGGTCTGTATGTGGGATCCGAACCCTCGGCGGAAGCGCCACCGCGCTTCCCAAGCGGCGCACTACAGCAGTGCGCCACCAGGCCGGCCCAAATTTTCAGATTTTCTGACCTGGAGAAATCCTAATAGATCTATTCATCCCGCCACTCGCCTCCCAATATTTATCCATCCATCATCCATCCACCCCCAAAAACGCTAATTAGTGACTTTTCCGAGACAAGCTAAGGAACACAAGTGAATCAGACAAGACCCTGCCCTCTAGGAGTGCACAGGCCAACTCCTCCTTTTTGAGTGCGAAAAATGAGGCCCAAACACGGGAAATTAGTTACTCTAGAATCCAGCTTCCCCAGCCCAACTTGCTTCTTATCCCGTGTTTCACCTTTCATGAATGGCACCTCCTTACTTTAATTCTCCCTCATAACAAAAAGCAAGTTTATTTGCTCTTAAACTTCGCCTTTTTACTACAAATCATTATTCATGTGATTATTTGTTTAATGTCTGTCTTCCCTGCTAGACTCTGAGATCTCGTCAGACTTGTTCTTTCCTGTATCCTTGGCACCCGGCACAGAACTGACATACAGTTGATAACTGTTAAAGGAATGACTATTGTTGAACTCCCCAGCTAGTTGCTCAAGCCAAAAACTGGTACTCTGGGCCGGCCCGGTGGCGCACTGCTACAGTGCGCCGCTTGGGAGCGCGGCGGCACTCCCGCCGAGGGTTCGGATCCCACATACAGACCGGCCGCTCACTGGCTGAGCGAGGTGCGGGAGCAACACCAAGGGTTGTGATCCCGTTGCTGGTCACAAAAAAAGACAAAAAAAAAAAACAAAAAAAAAACTGGTACTCTGTCTTGATTCCTCTATCTTCCTCACCGCCCGTGTCCAATAAGTCCTCCTTTAACTTTTGAAATATATCTTGAATTTATTCTTCATTCCACCTCAAGGACTGTTATTCTGATCATGATCTAATTCTCAATTTTTAAAAAATCAATACTCTTTAAACACACGGATCGGGACACATATCACTTTTTAAATTTTATTTATTTTTATTTTTAAAAAGATGACTGGTAAGGGGATCCTAACTCTTGACTTGGTGTTGTCAGCACCATGCTCTCCCAGTGAGCAAACCGGCCATCCCTATATAGGGATCCAAACCTGTGGCCTTGGTGTTATCAGCACCACACTCTCCCAAGTGAGCCACAGGTTGGCCCCATATCACTTTTTAAAATTACTATTAGAAAAACAGAAAATAAACGTGTGCTGAAATAGTCCCTTCCCATCAACCTGACTGATTCCTTTGAAAGGAGGGACAAACTGCAGTTGCTGAAAGATGGACATACTCTTATATACGATCTGTACTGTGAATATCAGGCTGTGGCAGACTCATGTTGGATGAGGGGGAAAAGTAGCAGACTGCTTCTTTGTGACACTATGTATTTTGTTCTGGTTGCTGGAGAGGGAGGCAAAGGTCACATATATCATGACTTAGGACTTTGTGGTTTCTTTCAAATGACTCAGGGGAAATGGGAATATGAGTTTATTTAAGCAAGAACATGAATGTTGGTCTTAAGAGAGTGTGCTAGGATATATTGTGTATATCCTCACAAAAATATGCCCAGAGAAGGCCAGAGGTCAGAATAGTATGTATCCTAATCTTTGATCTCACCTCTGCAAGGTTGTGGTTCCCAGGGCCTCAGCTCCCAGGGATGGTGGAAATTCTCCAGAGGAATAAGGGGGAAATGAGGAATGGGATCAGGGCTGAAGGAACAAGTTGAACAAGGAAGCTGGTCTCTGGTGAAGTGATCAAAGGCCAGCCTTTGACATTCTTACAATGTGTAAGCTCCTGCGGCAAACTGGTTCCAGTATGGATGTCCCCACCTGGCAGGTAGGACCAGGGAGCTTGAAGCAGGGCTTGTGGCATAGAGGCAGGAATGAAGGAAGCTGGCTGTGTCGTGAGCAAATGCTCCTCTGATTCAGCACCAACTACTGCCATTCATGTCCTCCTTCCATTTTGTATGGAGCAAAATGAGACATAAAATTAAAGTTCTCTGTAGCCCACAAAAGCAATTGCGCCATCTCTGAGTCATTTTCTCTATAAGACCACTTTTTAAAAAGTCTTGTAGCCTTGTCTTCTAAATGCACTGTTTTAGTTACTCGGGGGAAATATTCATATCCCTGGACTATTTTTCAGGAGTTGAAGGAGTGAGGCCCACTGGGTAAGGAGTTTGTACTGAGACCTCTCTATACAGCTGGAATCTTCAGAGGACCCCACCCGTAATAATGGTGTTAACTAGAACAAATTTACCCTTCAGCAACGGGAGAAAACTAGGAAGCTAGTCAGCCTCACTGTGTGCTCTAAGTAGGGAGGAGATGGGGGGCGTCCCAGGGGAGTCTCTCTTGAGAATTCTTAACCTTGGATGAGCCCTCAGGCTAGTCCGGGAAATGCTAAACTAAGACCTTACCATAAAATTTATTGTTCTTGAGTGTCAAGCAGAACTAAATGTTAAACATTTCTGAAGAACTATTATTTTGACCATTATAATGATTGCATTATATAATAATTATGTAATAAGAGATGCTTTAAAAGAAATAAAAATGAAACACCTATTCATGATAACCCTCAAAATACTAGGGAATGAATGGTAGGAAATACATAGGTAGAACCTATAGCTAATATCACTCTTGAAAGTGGAAGTAGAGAATGCTTTCCCCTTAAGATCAGGAGCAAGATAAAGATGTCTGTTCTCACCACTTTCAGTCAAACTTGTACTAGAGGTTTTAGCCAGTGCAGTAAAGCAAGAAAAATAAATAAAAAGCATAAATATTGAAAAGGAAGAAGTAAATCTGCCTTCATTAACAGATGACATAATTGTATACAAAGAAAACCCAAAGGAATCTAAACTACCAGAACTAATGTGTGTTAATTTCCAGTGGCTGCTGTAACAAAATACCACAAGATTACTGGCTTAAAACAACAAACTTACTATCTTAAAGTTCTTGAGGTCAGAAGTCTGAAAAGTGTCTCACTGGGCTAAATTCAAGGTGTTAGCAGGGCTGCATTCTCATGTGGAGTATCTAGGAGAGAATACATTTTCTTGCCTTTTCCAATTTCTAGAGCTGCCCCTATTCCTTTGCTCATGATCCCCGGTCGTCTTCACAGACAGTCTTTCTCACATTGCATCACTCTGACACTCTGATGCTGACTCTTCTGCATCCTTCCACATTTAAGGACTCTTGTGAACACATTGGGCCCACCCAGATAACCCAAAATAATCTATTTTAAGGTCAGTTGATTAGCAACCTTAATTCCATCTGCAACCTTAATTACCCTTTGCCATGTAATGTAACATAAGAGGGTACTTCAAAAAGTTTATGGAAAAGTGGAATTATAAGATAATATGAATCTTTCCACGAACTTTTTGAAGAACCCTCATATTTACAGGTTCTGGGGATTAGGACATAGACATCTTTGGGAGTGACATTATTCTGTCTGTCACAATTTACTGTCATCAAATAATTAGAAAATGAAATTTAAAAATACTATTTACAATAGCATCACAAAATCAAATACCTATGAGCAAGTTTAATTAAAAGTGTGCAAGACTTCTATACTGAAGCTAAAAAGTATTGTGGAAAAAAATTAATGGAGAGATAGACCATATTCATGGATTGAAAGACTCAATACTTCATGATGTTACTTCTTCCCAAAATGATCTGTAGATTTGCTGCAATCCCCATCAAAATCCCCACATGCTTTTCTGTAGAAATTGGCAAGTTGATTCTAAAATTTATATGGAAGTGCAAAGGACCCTTATTACAGAGACAATCTGGAGAAAAACAATGTTGGAGGACTTACACTACCTGATTTCAAGATTTACTAGAAAGCTAATCTTACCAGCCAGCTGCCAAAAAAAAAGAAGCAAAAGAAAAAAAAATGTGATAATGTCATAAGGATAGGCAAAGAAGTAAACAAAATAGAGTCCAGATATAGATTCACATACATATGGCCAATTGAATTTTGACAGATGTGCCAATGCCAGTAAGGAAAAAAAAAAAAGTGCCAAGAAGGGAAGAAAAAAATTTTTCAACCAATGGCTCTGGAGCAACTGGGTAAACATAAGGAAAATGGAATTGAAAGTATGAGAGAGGATTAGAGGTACAATTTAAAAAAGACTAGAATAGCTTGACTAATGCTGAGAGAGTTGGAGGGACTTGAATAGAAGAATGGAATAAGATTTCACTTCTTTTTCAGAGGATTACTTCTGACACTTTTGTAAAGTGATATCCTCCATTCCCCTCCACTGCTAGGATGATGTGGTTAGCAGCATTCAAACATGGCCCCAAGGCTCTCACTTCTGGGGTACATGCCTTGTATAATTCCCTCCCTGTGAGTATGGGCAGAGCTTGTGAATTTGATGGCATTTTATAGTTACTACCATGATCACATTACATAAGACACTATATCATTGCTGACTTGGAGGGAGGAAGCTTGGAAGCCAGAGGAATGTGGTCCAGGTGGCCTGTAGGAAAACAAACATCTAAGTTGTGAATGGCCTATGGGGGCCACGCTGCAAGGAACTGCAGGCAACCTCTAGGAACTGAGAGCAGTCCCTAGCTGACAGCTAGCAAGTAAGCAGGGACCTCAGTCTGCAACCCCAAGCAACTGAATTCTGCCAACAGTCTGAGCTTGGAAGAGGATCTCAAGCCTCAGATGAGAGCCATATCCCCAGCTACCACCTGAGTTGTAGCCTTGTGAGACCCAAGCAGAAGATTTAGCTAAGCTGTGTCCATACTCCTGGCCCATGGAAACTGTGAGATAATGAATTTGCATTGCTTTAAGCCACTAAGTTTGTGGTAATTTGTTACACAGCTATAGAAAACTAATACAGATGGCAGATCTCTTCAGCTGCAAAGGTCATTTTCATTTATTTATTTTTTGGTGGCTGGCTGGTATGGGGATCTGAACCCTGGACCTTAGTGTTATAACACTGCATTCTAAACCAGCTGAGCTAACCGGCTAGCCCCTGGGACTAATTTCAATGTCTCTTTTCATATGTGCCTTAGGGATCAGTCTTATCAAAATGGAGGGCCAAGCTGTTTTGGACATGGTTGGAACACAACAGTACCTACTAGCCACTGAAAATGTGAAAGGTCCATTTCTGATGAAAGGAATGAACATTGCTCTGAGTCTTTGACCCAGCAACCTCCTGGATCCTGGGTCTAATCAAACACTCAGCATTAGAGTAGAAGGTACAGATCCTTCTCACAGAGACTGCTGAGCTGAGCTATCAAAACTGGGGTTTAAGGTTGACCTTTGTAGCAGTGAAAACCAGGCATTCACTATACTGGTCACACTTGTGAAGCAAACCTACAGCAAGGTGGGCCCTTGGATACTTGGGAGTTTATTCCAAGGAGAGCAAGTAAATTCTGGACCAATTTGCTGGCACATGGTGACCAATGAGGTTGGATACTTCATGTCTCGGGACCTATGCATTGTTGAGTCTGATTGTTTGAGCATTTTGCTATCTGTAGTAAGTTAAGCTGAGAAGTCCAGGTTGATATACAAAACCAGTTACATCCTTTTCCTTTTCTCATTGCAGAATCAAAATTACAAGGGCCATGGATTGTCAAGGGGAAAAGAGCGGTGAGTGGTCCCTGCAATCCAAAAACCACAGAACTAACGTTCTTCCTTCTTTCCCTCTCTTCCTCAATCCATCTCTCTTTTCTTCACTAATGATAATGATAATAATAATGGCAGTAGTAATAATGATAAGCAATTATTGAGCACTTACCATGTGCCAGGCCCTGGGCTAGTAACTTTACCTGTATTTTCTCATTGAATCCTTCCCACAATCCTTTGAAGTAGATACTACTATTGTGTCCATTTTACAGATGGAGAAGCTGAAGCCCAGAAAGGCTAACTGACTTGCTCAAGGTCATATGATGAGTTAGTGGCAGACCCGTTGGCCTCCAGGGCCCGCCCTCTGACTATACTCACCTGCCTCCTTCAGCAACCCTGTGCGGGCTTGATGACTCCAATGTCAACTCTGTCCTGATCCTCAGTAACCTCGATGCAGAACTCAGCACCTCTTTGGATTCCCTAAACAGAATCCATTTGTACAAAGCAGGAGTGAACAAAGTAGACTTTACTGAAGACTTTTTATGGAGAGTTAGAGGAGATAGTTTTCACTGCACGCATCACAGCAAATATTTTAGATATTTCTATTCTCTATTTCTGTGGATATTTCTTTTCTCTCTAAAGTCCCTCTCGGCTATACCACCACTGAGCACGGCATGTGTGGTCTCTGGCCCTTCTCTCACGCAGTACTCATCTTTGACTTCTTCCTCTCCACACTGACTGTATCCCACCAATTTCAAAATATTCACTCTCTTATGCAGAACAACTCTGCTCTGTTCCAGATCCTGGCCCTAAACTTACATGCCCACCCCCACCCCAACAAAACAAAGAGCACTTTTGTTAACAGGACCCATCCACCTATTTTATTAAGGGCATATATAGTAGTTTCCCCTTATCCTCGGGGGATACTTTCCAAGACCCACAGTGAATGCCTGAAACTGCAGATAGTACCGAACGCTATATGTACTGTTTTTTCCTATATATACATACATACCTATGATAAAGTTTACTTTATAAATTGGGCACAATGAGAGATTACTGGACCCCTGAAAGAGAGTTGGGGACCCCGAGGAATACGTGGACCATTCTTCATGACCCACGGCTCTGGGGGATTATACTATGCATTTTTACCTAATCACATTCTACCTTGGATCAATATGATACCATTTCATGTATAATGTAAGAACTTACAACAGCATGCTTTTGTTTACTCCTCTCTGCTTCTTTGTGTGGCTATTTTTTTTTTTTTTTTTTTTTGTAAGGTGTCTTTTTTTTCCCCTGGCTGTTTTTAAGATTTTTCTCTGGTTTTCAGCAATTTGACTATGGTTTGCCTTGGTGTGTTTTTTGTTGTTTATTTTGCTTGGTGTTAATTTGGCTCCTTGGATCTGTGGTTTGATAATTTAACTGAGTTTGGAAAAACTTTTAGCCATTGTTTCTTCAGAAATATTTTCTGTCCTGTTCTCTTTCCTATTTTTTTTTTTACCGGTAAGGGGATCGCAACCCTTGGCTCGGTGCTGTCTGCACCACGCTCAGCCAGTGAGCACACCGGCCATCCCTATATAGTATCCAAACCCACGGCCTCAGCGCCATCAGCACCTCACTCTCTCGACTGAGCCACGGGGCTGGCCCTGTGTTGCTATTTTTGCCCTGGATTTACTTGTAAATATATTATAAACCCTACATTACATTCCTATTATATTTGTTTTAAATAGCTAGTTGTGTGTTTTTTAAAAATTTAGACACGGAAGAAAGTATTTCATGTTTACCCCACGCCTCATTCCTCCTTGTAAGTCTGAATTTCCATCTGGTATAATTTTCCTTCACCCCAGAGAATTTTCTTTAGTGTTTCTTATAGTGTGGATCTGTTGGCAATAAGTGTTCTCAGCTATTGTTTATTTGAAAATGTCTTTATTTCACTTTCATTTTTTAAGTAAAATTTTACTGGCTGTGGAATTCTAGGTTGACCTTTTTTTCCTCTAAGCACTTGAAAGAGGAAGCTGCTTAGTCTTCCAGCTTAGAGAAGTCAGCTGAGGCTCCTGTGATCTCCCCAGCCCTACCCTCTTCCGTCCACCTTAACTGTCCCCACCCCCAACACACACACCCAGTTTGTAAGGTGTCTTTTTTTTCCCCTGGCTGTTTTTAAGATTTTTCTCTGGTTTTCAGCAATTTGACTATGGTTTGCCTTGGTGTGTTTTTTGTTGTTTATTTTGCTTGGTGTTAATTTGGCTCCTTGGATCTGTGGTTTGATAATTTAACTGAGTTTGGAAAAACTTTTAGCCATTGTTTCTTCAGAAATATTTTCTGTCCTGTTCTCTTTCCTACCTCTTTTTGGGACTGCAATTACATGTACAAGGGTACTACAAAAAGTTCATGGAAAGATTCATGTTATCTTTTAATTCTATTTTTCCATGAACTTTTTGAAGTATCCTTGTATGTTAGACTGCTTGGTATCATCCCAGTGTTTTCTTCCTTTCTGAACTATGCCCCTTTTATTTCTTTTTATTGCACTGGCCAGGACTTCCAGTACTATGTTGAGTAAGTGGTGAGAGTGGATATCCTTGCTTTCTTGCTGATGTTAGGGAAAAGCATTCAGTCTTTCACCATTAATTATAGCATTACATAGAGGTTCTTTTTTTTTTTTTTTAATTGGCAGCAGGCCAGTACAGGGATGGAACTCTGGATCTTGGTGTTATCACGCTGTAACCAACAGAGCTAATGGGCCAGCCCTAGCTAGAGGTTCTTTAGATGCACCATGTCAAGTTGAAGAACTTCCCTCAGAGAGTTTTTATCATAAATGAGTGTTTAGGGCCGGCCCGTGGCTCACTCGGGAGAGTGCGGTGCTGATAACACCAAGGCCACGGGTTTGGATCCTAAATAGGGATGGCTGGTTAGCTCACTGATTGAGCATGGTGCTGACAACACCAAGTCAAGGGTTGAGATCCCCTTACCAGTCATCTTTTAAAAAAAAAATAATAAAATAAAAAAAAAATAAATAAATGAGTGTTTAGTTTTGTCAAATGCTTTTTCTGTATCAGTTGATATGATCATGTAATCTTTCTTCTTTAGTCTGTGTATATGATGGATCACATTGATAGATTTTCTAATACTGAACCAGCCTTGTCTACTGGTAAACCATTTTGTTATGGTGTATACTTCTTATATATTGCTGAATTCCATTTGCCAATATTTTGTTAAGGATTTTTGCATCCAAATTCATAAGGAATATTGGTCTGTAGTTTTCTTCTTGTGTACTGTCTTTGTCTGGTTTTGATACCAGGTTAATATGAGCTTCATGAAATGAATTCAGAAGTTCTCCCTTTTCTATTGTCTGGAAGAGTTTGTATAGAATTGGTACTAATTCTTTAAATGTTTGGGAGAGTTCTCCAGTGAAATCATTTGAGCTTGGAGATTTCTTTTTGGACAGTTTTAAAATTATGAATTCAATTTCCTTAATAGTTATAGAGCTATTCAAACTACCTATTTCATATTGGGTGAGTTGTGATAATTTGAGCTTTTCAAGGAATTGATCCATTTCATCTAAGTTGTCAAATTTTGGTGTGTAGAGTTGTTAGTAGTATTCCCTTATTGTCATTTTGATTTCTGCAGGGTCTGTAGTAGTCTCTCCTGTTTCATTCCTCATACTGGTAATTTTGTCTTTTCTTTGTCAATCTTGCTCACAAATAGATTTGTCAATTTATTGATCTTTCCAAAGAACTAGGCTTTTGTTTCACTTTCTCTATTGTTTTTCTATTTTTGATTTTATTGATTTCTACTCTCCACTAGGCCTCCTTTGACATCACCCAGAGTGGGAGGGGCACCTCATTACTGCCAGGTTGGGGAGGAAGTCCATGCTCCACCCATGGCATCCATGGACACAGCAGGGGTGGGAGCATCATTACCACCTGGTGGGGATGAAAGCCCAGCACTGTCTTTGGCCTTCTCTGCTGCCATCCAGCAGGGGTGTTGAGATGCTTTGTTACAACCTCAAGGGAAGTCTAGACTCCCCACCTGGCCTTTGCTGGTGTAAGTGGAGGTGGGTCACAGATGTTTTTCATGGGGTTTGGCTGGTGTAGAGCAGTTATTGTCTGTCTTCTGTCTTGCTAGGTTGTTCCTTTCTTGGGCCTTTGCTAGAGAGAGCAGGCTTTTGTTGGAGCTTTTTTGGTCTGTGCCCTTTAGCATTTCTGAATTGCTGGTTTTTTTAATCTCCATATCTGGGATATATGGGGCAAAAAGAAAACCTAAGAAACTCACCATCATGTTGTTCCTTTGAGGCCGGCCCGTGGCTCACTCGGTAGAGTGTGGTGCTGATAACACCAAGGCCACGGGTTCGGATCCCATATAGGGATGGCCAGTTCGCTCACTGTCTGAGTGTGGTGCTGACAACACCAAGCCAAGAGTTGAGATCCCCTTACCGGTCATCTTTAAAAAAAAAAAAAAAAATGTTGTTCCTTTGGTCCTGGGTTCCTAGCCAATCTGCCTCTTCTCTACCTTTCAGCCTTCTTATATTTGTTTTATTTTTTTATTAAAAAAAAAAAATTGATTTTAGCAGCTGGCTGGCACAGAGATGAAACCCTGGACCTGAACCTTGGTGTTATCAGCATCGTGCTCCAACCGACTGAGCTAATCGGCCAGCCCGTTCTGTTTGTTTTATGTCAAATGTCTTGGGTTTTTAATTATATTAATAGGAGGAATGGGGAAAAGTACATCTGCTCCATCTTCCCAGATGAATGCCAGGAAAGGATATTTGCAAATACTTAGCATTTAATATAAGGATGAGTCATGGCACATGTAAAGCAACCAGACTGTGCCTGGCACATAGTAGGTACTAAGAAAGATGATTGCTATTTTTCAGTGGTTCAAAGATTCTGTAATTCTCAATTTGATTATTTTAAGTGTAGTCATGCTATGCAGCCAAATTCTGAAATTCAGTAATTGGCATTTCCAGGTGTGGGGCTTGACCTTTCTTCTTCCTCCTTTTTTCCTATCCCTGGGCTATTCTAGAGAAATCATTGATCCTGAGCAAGTGTTGTGTTGCCTTGTCTTGCAGAGAGCAGAGAGCACCAGTCCGGTTCAAGACTACTCTTGTGAACACTCTCATGGACGTCCTTCGCCACAGGCCAGGATGGATGGAAGTGAAGGAGTAAGGTGCCCCACCCCCAACCTCGTCCCTCCTTCCTTTTGTCTCCCAGGTGCTTGTCTCCCTTTGTTTTTCTCCCAGTTCCCCTGGGTGGTCACTAGAGTTGTTCCAAATTGGTTGTAACATTTATGTAGCCCTCACAACATGTCAGGTGCATTACTGATGCCATCTCTGTCTTATTTAAGCCTTACAACCATCCAATAAGATATAACTATGTCCAGAGTTATTAAGCCAATTGCTTAAGGTCACAAAGCACATAAATGTCAGAGTGGGATTCAAACCCAGTTCAGCTTGACCATTGCACAGTGTCCTATGGCTCTTGGTAGAAACAAGAAATGCAGCCACCACAGACCCACTGGCTCAAGTCCTCCAGTGATGGATCCAGGTCAAGCACTGCTCTTCCCTGGCCACTTACTAGTTCTGGGACCTAGAATAAGTCACTTGACCTGTAAGCCTACGTTTCTTTTATGCAGGGCTCTGGGACAAACAAGCGTACATGGTAGGTGCTAATATTAGTTAGGGTTAAGGTTTGGATGATGAAATGGAGACCCGAAGTAAAAGAGGCTCAGGCAGGCTAGAAGTTTATTTACCTGTCCCATTGAGGTCCATATGTAGGAAGTTCAGAGATGGTATGGGAGCTCCCCAGAAACGCAGGGCCCATCTGCTTCCATCTTTCCACTCTGCTATCCCTTGACTGAGACCCTTGAACTCAGGGTCCAAATTGGAGTGCCAGCCTTACCTACACACTCCAAGCAGCAGTAGGTTGGAAGGAGGCAAGAAAAGGCATGCCCTGCCCTGGAGGGACACAACCCAGAAGTCCCTCACGTCTCACTGGCCGGCACTTAGCCACGTGGACACACCTAGCTACAAGGGAATCTGGAAAATGTAGTCTTTATTCTGGAAGATGTAGACTACGTTTTTCCATGTAAACATTGGGAAATCTATTATTGCAGAAAAAGGGGAGAATGGATACAAAAGGTAAGGGACAACCAGTTGCCTTGCCACTGGTGCTCAGTAAATATTTGTCACGTAACAATAGCTAAGCCTGCTAGGCACTCATTAGCACTTTACATGCATGATCTCTTTTAATCAAGCCAACAGTTCTTCCAGGTAGGTGCTATTATCATCCCTATCTTACCAGTGAGAAAATTGGGCACAAAGTAGTGAAAAATGCCATGTTCGAGGTCACTCAGCTCATAAGGGCTGGGGTCCATGGAGTCACAGGCTCATCTCCACCCCATTCTAGCAGCCTCTCAGTGAATAAAGGCACAAATGAGCAAATGTTATGAATCTGTGATTCCCACTGCCTTGTGCTGGAGAGACAGATTTTAACTAAATCGTCTCATAAAAAATTAGGAGTTGGCTGTCCATGGCAAGCTGTGGTTCAGGTGATCCAAGACAGCAGAGTCCTCTCTGTGGGACTTGGGGGAATATTACAACAGTGGTGATGATGATGATGATGATGGCAGCTACCACGGATTTGTCTTCTTGGTTCTCTGTTGGTCATGCTAATATTAGAATGAGTTTCCTTCCCTAGATCCAGAAGAACTAATGTAATGAAAGGTGAGTGGAAGGAGCTGGGGGGTGAGTTAGAAGAGAGTGAGGTGACTGGCAGGTGGGGGTGGTGTATGGGAAAGGGCACTGTCCCACGTGCTGTGTGATCTCAGGCCACTCCCTGCCCCTCCTCAATGATCAGGTGGAAAAGGGGCTGAGGACTTGTTTGATGCTGACAGTGTGGGAGTCTATGAAGCAGGATGCTCCATGGCTGACCCCAGATTGCTTCAAGAGTCCTTAAATCACAAAGTGCCCAGAGGCGAGGGCCTTCATCCATCCCTTCCCAATATGGCTCTTGAATCCAAGGCCTTGTCCTTTAGGACCTACCTGGGGTCTGGTATTTCTAGACAGAATCAGGTCTCAGTTCAGACTGTTGGCCTGTCAGGTCAGAATTTAGAACAGTTGTGGCAAGAGCTGTCCCTTCCCTTGCTTCCTGCTGAGAATGCTGTCGTGAAGGCTGGAACTGCAGCAACCACATTGTGACCCAAGGTGATGGGCATGAGGACAACATTTTAAGGATGGCAGGATGGGAAGGTAGAAGGAATCTGGATCCCCACTGGCCTTGTTGAGCAGTCTAGTATCTTCCTGGGTGATTGGAGAACAACTTGACTGTGACAGACATGAAGATGGTTTGTGAATAAATGAATTTTCAGTCTCAGAATAGTATCCAAGGTCTGCATTGCAGTCTACAAGCCCTGCTTGATTGGGTCCTGCCCAACTCTTCCGTGTCATCTCTGACCTCTTTACTTCCACCTGACTTTTCTTCATGTCCTTGAGCACATCATTTCCAACTTCAGGGCCCCAGTTTCTGTTCTTCCCTCTGCTGGACCCTCTCCCTGCTGCTCTTGACCTGGCTGCTCCTCCTCACCCTTCAGATCTCCACTGAAATGTCATTTCCACAGGTGGCTTCCAACACAGGTCCCTCAGCCACCCTGCCTCATGGTGTCTACTGGACTACTCTGTGGCACATTTCACAGTTCCTCATTATAGTTATTCATTTGTTCTCTTGTCTATTGTTAATCTTCTCTACAGGACTATACACATCTGGCCAGGTATTTTGTTTCTTCATGTATCACTGGCACCCGATATTGTCTCTGACATGGAGACCACCTCAACACATATGTGTTGGATGAATGAAAGAATAAGTAATGCTGTATTTATTCATTCATCCATTCAATATCCAGATTTTTCACTGGGGCTGGGGGAAAAGTGATGCATTGGTCCAGATCATACCCTTGTATTGCTTAAATGCTGCTACTATTTTCTAATGAAAACAGAGCCTCAAAAAACAGCTCTTGAATTGACTAACTTCCCTAGTCTTCCTGGTCAGGTGACAGATGCCAGGGTAGTGATGGCAGTAAAAGTCCAAGTGGAAAGGAGATCTAGAGATCGGTTTTGCAACCCCATCCTTTATTTTTTGAACATTTTTTATTTTTGGCAATTTGAAATAAATATTTTACTACTATATTTTTAGACCTGACCATTTTAACAAACTGTCTAACTAATTTTTCCTTTTTCTTCTAATTTTTAATATTTCCTCTAGTTCCAGAACATTTTAATCACCCCCAAAAGAAACCCCGTATCCACTAGCAGTCATTTCCATTTCTCCCTCCCTCCAGCCCCTGGCAACCACTAATCTACTTTCTCTCTATTTATCTATTCTAAAGACTTCATATAAATGGAATGGTATAATATACGACCCTTTGTCTGTCTTCTTTCTCTCAACATGTTTTCAAGGCTCATCCATGTTGTAACATGTATCAGTACTTTATTCCTTTTTATTGCTGACTAATATTCCATTCTATGGGCACTTCACATTTTATTTATTTGTTAATTAGTTGATGGACATTTGGGTTATTTCCACTTTTTGGCTATTAAAAATAATGCTGCTGCGAACATTTATGCACAAGTTTTGGGTGGTGGCATATTTTCATTTATCTTGGGTATGTACCTAGGACTGGAATTGCTGGGTTATATGGTAACTCTATGTTTACCTTTTTAAGGAACTGCTAGACTGCTTTCCAAAGTGGCTTCACCATTTTGCATTCCTACCAACAATGTATCAGAATGCCAGTTTTTCCACATTTTTGCCAACGGTCATTATTCATCTTTTTTTATTTTAGCCATCCTAGTGGGTGTGAAGTGGTATCTCATTGTGGTTTTGGTTTGCTTTTCCTGATGGCTAATGATGTTTTTAGTATCTTTTCATGTGCTTTTTTGGCCATTTAAATGTTCGGAGAAATGTCTGTTCAGATTCTTTTCCTATTTATGAATTGAGTTCTTTGCCTTTCTATTGTTGAGTTTTAAGAGTTCTTTATGACCTTAGATATGACTTGCCAATATTTTCCCTCATTTTGTGGGTTATCTTTCCACTTTTTTCCCCCACTCTCTGTCCCCCCCCCAAAGTTTTTTTTTTTTTTTTTTTTTTTTTTTTTTTTTTTTTTTTTTTGGTTTATTGTTTTTTGATGGCTGGTACAGAGATCAAATCCCAGACCTTGGTGTTATCAGCAAGGGGGGTGAAGGGAACAGTCCGAACACCTCTTAATAGGAAAATGGATAAATATATTGTGGTATGTTCACTCAACGCAATTGAATGTGGCAGTTCAAATGACCAAATTAGGCTCATATATATTAAATGGATAAATCTCCAAAGCAAAAGGTTGGTGAAAAAATTTGTGAAAGAAAACAGGTAAGAGTGATTTTAATTACAGAGCTTGGACTCTGGAGCCCAATGAGCTGAGTTCAAATCCTGCTCTGTCACTAACTAGCTGTATGAATTTGGGCGAGTTTCTTTTTCTTTTTTTTTTTTTTTTTTTGTCTTTTTCGTGACCGGTAAGGGATCACAACCCTTGGTGCAGTGTAGCCCGCACCGCGCTCAGCCAGTGAGTGCACTGGCCATTCCTATATAGGATCCGAACCCGTGGCAGGAGTGTCACCGCGCTCCCAGCGCCACACTCTCCTGAGTGCGCCACGGGGTCGGCCCTTGGGCGAGTTTCTTAACCTCTGTGTGCCTGCCTCAGTTTCCTCATCATAAAATGGGCATGATAACAGAACCTAACACTTAGGGTGGCTATGAGAATCGATGAGTTAATATTTGTAAAGTACTTAGAATAGTGCCTGGCACATGGTAAGCAATTAGTATAACCAATTAGAAAGTTTTAAAAAATGTCAAACAATGCCATGTGCTTTGTATAGATATACACTTATGAGGGTACTTCAAAAAGTTAATGGAAAGATTTGTATTTTATATATATATACTTTTAATATATATTATATATATTTATTATATATAATATTAACATGTAATATATTAATATTTTATATATAAAATTTTATATCTAAAAATTTTATATATAGGCCGGCCCGGTGGCTCACTTGGGAGAGTGCGGTGCTGATAACACCAAGGCCCCGGGTTCGGATCCCATATAGGGATGGCCGGTTCGCTCACTGGCTGAGCGTGGTGCTGACAACACCAAGTCAAGGGTTAAGATCCCCTTACTGGTCATCTTTAAAAAAAAAAAAATTATATATAAATTCACTATATATTTTATATATATATATATTTTGCAGCTGGCAGTTATGGGCATCAGAACTCTTGACCTTGGTGTTATAACACTGCACTCTAACCAACTGAGCTGATGGCCAGCACCTGTATTATATTTTAACTCTATTTTTCAATGACCTTTTGAAGTACCCTCATATATACATAGCAAAACTGTAAAGATACTGCATGCAACAAATTGAGGCTAATGGTTTCTTTTGGAGCAGGAGAGAAGTATAGAATTAGGCAGAGATATACAGGGGGCTTCAGGTATATCTGTAATTTTTTACTTGAAAAGAATTGGAAGCAATCACGGTGGTGGTATTTTGCTTCCTCTTGCATCTTTTCCGAGCACCTCCTCCCTGCACCCCAGCTCTGGTACCCAGATTTGGTAGGTTAGTCTGGTTTCCCGTCCCTCTCCCTGGCATGGTGGTGAAGAACAGGGCAGAAGTTGGAGTCTGGCAGAGCTGGGAATGAGTCCTGGTGCTGCCATGTCTTTGGTGAGAAAGGCCATTGTCTTAGAGCTCTGTGATAATCAGTCACCTTTTGGGGCTGCTCTGAGGATTTAGTGATTGGAGAGCTCTGTGAACTGGAAAGGGTGGCCAGTAGCATGACCAGGTGAGGCTGGCTGGTTTTCACAGACCACAGGGAGTGGTAGGGAATGTGGTCTGGAGAGGGCATCCCCTGTCGGAAGCAGTGGCAGCTCCTGAGTCCAGCCGATTGGTGCCAGGGGGCACTCTGGGCTCAGTGCGGCTAGACTGCTGCTCATAGTTCAGTGAAGCCAGCAACCTGGACTTCTGTAGGAACATTTCCCTAGTTTTCATTCTGGTCTCCTAATGGACACACTGCTGTGTACCCTTTCTCAAGCCTCCTCACCTGTGCCTCCCTGGGTCACAGACCCCCCCCAGCAGTGCTGAGGTCCTCAGGTCATGACCTTTGTCCCCCCCACCCCCAGCGAAGGGGAGTGGGATTTCTACTGGTGTGATGTCAGCTGGCTGCGGGAGAACTTCGACCACACCTACATGGATGAGCACGTGCGGATCAGTCACTTCCGGAACCACTATGAGGTAAGCTGGGCAGGCTGGTGGGGACTGAGCTAAGCAACTCAGGTCACTGGGTGTGCCAATGAGCAGGAGTTGCTTTGGGGAGTACAAGGACCAGAATGGAAAGTGTAAGGGAATTTGGGGTACATGCCAGGTGGGGAATACGTGAACTAAATATATGACGACCTACATGGTTTGAGGGTGTAAGGTCTGAGGAGCAGGCTGTCTTGGGAAAGGGACTTGAGGTCACAGACTGGTTGGCATTTCAGCACTAGACATGTGAGAGGCAGGCTGGTTTGGGTGTGCAAGGACCAAAGGAGCACGATGCTTGGGGGATTGTGGTAATTTTAGGGTGGAGGCACATTGAGAAGTTTGGGGTCTAGAGATGGAAAGAAGGTTTAGGAGGAACTGAACCACAAAGATGGGACTGAAGGAACCAGTGGTGGGAGATGTTTAAGGTCAGAGTGGCTTAGTGGTTAAAAACATGAACTTTGGAGGTGGGCAGGCCCGGGTCACACCCCGTCTGTGCTGTCCGTTGGTTGGATGGTTACCTTTCCCAGCCTTGGTCCCCTCGCCTGTGAGGTGGGGATAATTATAGACTAGAGGCTCTCAGTCACTCTCGCTCGTACTGTTATTTTGTGGGCTGCAGAATGGAGGCTGGTGGCGGGATGAATCAGTGGGATGGTTGTTGGGGAAAGGGAGAGGGCGGTGAGCAGGGGCGCCGATGGCCGGCCCTGCCCATCCTCCTGCCAGCTCACCCGCAAGAACTACATGGTAAAGAATCTGAAGCGGTTCCGGAAACAGCTGGAGCGTGAGGCGGGAAAGCTGGAGGCAGCCAAGTGCGACTTCTTCCCCCAAACCTTTGAGATGCCATGCGAGTACCACCTGTTTGTGGAGGAGTTTCGCAAAAACCCAGGAATCACCTGGATCATGAAGCCTGTGAGTGCCCAGTGCCAGGGGCTGGGGATGGCAGGGGTGGGGGCAGGGGAGGCCGGAGGGCGGCAAGGGGAGGAGTCCGGGCGCCAGAGCAGGGATCCTTCATGGCCCATCGCGGGACCAGACTGGGCCTGGGAATTCAGCCTTAGATGCACTGTCTGCCTTCTGCACGTAGACCCAGCAGCTATGACTGCTGGCACACAGTAGGTGCTAAGTGTTTACCAAATGTACAAGTGATCCTAAGGACACAGGGCAAGGAAGCCAGAGTGTCTCCTCATGACACGCAAGAAAACAGTGGCCAGGCCCTGCCAAGTACTTTAACCTCATTACCCCAGTCCTCATAATGACCCTTGTGGGAGGTATTACCAGACCTATTTTTTTTTTTTTTGTCTTTTTTTCGTGTCTGGCAACGGATCGCAACCCTCAGTGTTGCCCCCGTACCGGACCGGGGACCGGCAACGGGATTGCAACCCTCGGTGTTGCTCCCGTGCCTCGCTCAGCCAGTGAGCAGGAACCGGTCTGTATGTGGGATCCGAACCCTCGGACGGGAGCGCCGCCACGCTTCCCAAGCGGCGCACTATCCAGTGCGCCACTGGGCCGGCCCCTACCAGACCTATTTTAAAGATGAAGAGCCTGAGGCCTGTATATTCAAACATTCCACAAACACTCATTGACTTAGGTACTGGAGATACAGCCCTCAGCAAGTCAGAGTGGTCTCTCCCTCCTTGAGGGCAGACAATACGCAGAGGCTGTGCGCGTGGTAACAGCTATGCTGAGTGTTAGGAGAGTGGCATCAGCAGAGGGAACCACAGGAGGATCTCCCCAGCCAGGCAGGCTTCTCTGAAGTGAGAGATTGGACTCTGAGGCCAAACCCTTTGGTTCAAATACTAGCCGTACCACTTACTAGCTGTGTGACCTCAGGCAGATCACTTAACTTCTCTGTGCCCCAGTTTCCCCATCTGCAAAGTGGGATAACTGTAGTAGCTATTGCATAGTGTTGCTGGGTAACTAAATGAGTTAACAGGTAAAGCACATAGTAAGTACTCAATAAGTGATAGTTGTTGATATTATCATAAGAATTAGTACTGAGCTGCAACCCGAAGGATGCATAGGAGTTGGCCTGGAAAAGGGTGGGCATAGGGAAGAGCATTCTAGGCAGAGGGAACTGTGTGAACAAAGGCCTGGCATCAGGAGGTAGCCCTTCAAGGATCAAGAAACTAAGTGAAAGATGAGAGTGGCAGAGCACCTACCAGTCACTCAGCCCTTCCTCGTGCCAGGGCCAGTCTCTCACCACAAAGCCATGTGCCACCATAGCCTCGAATGGCATCATCAAAGCCCCCTATGTTTTCCAGGCTTGAGAATGTGCCAGGCCTCAGGAAGAGAGGTGGGAGGAGGAGGGAGCAGCCCTTCCTTGCAGAGCTGAAGACTGGAACCCGGTGTTGGCTGATGCAGATTTAGCCAATGGCACAGGGGCTTGAAGGAGGAACCGACTCAGGGCAGACAAAAATAACAGATAACTCCCAACGGGGACTGAGCCAGGACACATCCCAGGACATATCCACTTCTCCCTGCTTCTTTCCCAGGCCCCTCCCGCCTCTCCTGTGTCCCAGAAGGAAGGCGCAACGGGGAGGGCTCTGGCTGGAGCAGAAGGAATTAGGCATATGAACGCTGTGACCCACCAGGGGCGGATTCCAGCTCCCAGCATTATCCTCCCAGACAAATGGTAATTTGTGCTAATTGGGAACAGCAATCGCATATTAAGTTGATTCCTTTCCCAGCCCACGGCCTTTGTTGGCGGCAGACACAACAACGGCTGTAATTAAGAGGAGGAATCTTGGCTCTGTGTGCGCGCTCTCCCCCAGTAGCAAGGCACCCTGTCTGGAGCGGGGTGTGGAGAGTGGGTGCTCCTAATCAGACTGGCCTGGGCTCTAATTCTGTATCCACCACTTACGAGCCACATGAGCCTGAGCAGGTTACGCAACCCCAAGTCCCTCTAAGTCCATTTCCTCATCTGTAAAGTGGAATTAATGAGTGAATCTACCCCACAGGGTTGAGAGAATTCAATAGTTATACATGTTAAGTACATGAATTATGCAAATTATATAAAGGGTTGGCATTAGGTGACCAATCATTGGCCATTTTATTGTTATTTCTGAGAATCCAGGAAACACCCTCTCCTCTCCCTGCCTCTGGGAAAGTACCAGGTCAATGTTTCTCAAACTTGAATGCGTGCACGTATCATCGTATCATCCGAGATCTGGTTAAAATGCAGAGCCTGAGTCAGCAGATCTGGGCGGGATCTGCAAATCCATGTTTCTAACCAGCTCTCCAGGGAAGCCGGCGGCGCTCGTCCACGGATCCGCTCTGAGAATGGAGGTCATAGAGCAGCCGTTCTCAGACTTGAGTGTGCGGCACAACCTCCTGGAGAGCTCGTTAAAGCACCCCACCCCCAGTGTCCGAGTCAGTAGGCCTGGGAGGGGCCTGAAGATTTGCGTTTCTAACAAGTTCCCAAGTACACCAGCCAGGGTTCTCCAGAAAAGCATTAGGGTATGTGTGTGTGTTTAAGGAATTGGAGCATGCAATGTTGCAGGGGCTGGCAAGTCTGAAATCTGCAGGGTGGAAACTCAGGCAGGATTTCTATGCTACCGTCTTGAGGCAGAATTGCCTGTTTTTCAGGAAACCTCAGTTTTCGCTCTTAACCCCTCAACTGATTGAAAGAGGCCCACCTACGTTATCAAGGGTGATATCCTTTACTTAAAGTTACTGATTCTAGATGTTAATCACATCTACAAAATACCTTCAGTGAAACATCTAGACTAGTATTTGACCAAACACCCGTGCACCATACTCTGACCAAAATTAACCATTACATCAGGTTATGAGAGTGCTACCAGGTGCCATACTTTCAGAACCGCTGGGTTAGAGTATTAGTTCTGGGATGTTATTTGGATTTCTTTGGGGAGGAAGGAGTGTTAAAAAAATAGAATGGTACCTAAATTTAGAGCATAGCGGGGAGAAAGTCCCTGAATCCCTTTGCTCTACCCATAAGGCCTGTCTTTGTGCCCCAGCTGGTCCTTGTCCACCTCCAGGCAAAAGTGTTCACATAATTGCTGTGGCCGGGCCAGTCGCAGGGCAGCACTTGGCATCTGTTCTGCACGGTTCCCTGGAGTCTGCTGAGCCTTCGTCTTCCCCTCCAGTGTTGGCAGAGCAGCCCAGGGAGGGGTCGAGTTGTGTCGTCTTCTCTACACCATCCTGTGGGGACCCTCTTCCATCTCAGAGCTTTGCCATCACTCTTGGGGAATGGAAGAGCAGGCCCTTGGGTCAGGCATTTAAAGTCCAGTCTAGTAATCAAACTTTTTTCCACATAAGCGGCCTCACCTCCAAGCAGCTCAGGCCTGCTGGGTTGGTGGGGAGGTGGGCAAGACACAGACCTTGGGGACCATTTGTTCCTCCAGCCTCCCTGGTGGTGATCGAGGCAGGTGCTGGGCTGTCAGGGGACCTCCGTCAGTCTGTCTGTGTGTCCCTGAGATAGTGTAACACTTCACACAGGGTGGAGTGTCCTAGGAATCCACTGGGCTGCTCTCAGCGGTGGGGGTCTCTGTCCAGTCTGCAAGACAGAAGAGCCACATGTTAATATTTGGTGATGCTAGTGTACCCCAACCAGAGCTTCTTGAACTTTTTCACCGAAAACTTTTAAGAGTTGTGATGCCTTGGTCAGTAAGTAATAGAAAGCCCAACCAACAATTGCTTAAACAAGAGGGCAGAAGTTCTGAAATATTTTTATACCATGGGCCTCTTTGGCATCTGCTGAAATGTACGGACCCCATCACAGAATAGTGGTCCTTTTTTCTTTAAAACCACTTTATTGAGATATAATCGGCATACAAAAAATTGTACATATTTAATGTACCCAATCTAATGTGTTTAGAAATTAGTATACATCTGGGAAAGAACAATGGCTTTAAAAGCATAAAATAGGGACTGGCTGGTTAGCTCAGTTGGTTAGAGCTCGGTGTTGTAACACCAAGGTCAAGGGTTTGGATCCCTGAACTGACCAGCCACCCCCAAAAATAAATAAAAGCATAAAATAAAGTATATTTCACTATAAAAGAAAGCAATTATATTGAAAAACAGTTATCAAAACTGTGTTAGGGGCTGGCCCGTGGCTCATTTGGGAGAGTGTGGTGCTGACAACACCAAGTCAAGGGTTAAGATCCCCTTACCGGTCATCTTTAAAAAAAAAAAAAAGACTGTTAGCCTGTGTCCTCCAAGAAACAGATGCCAAGACAAGATTAAACATGCCAGAGTTTTGCTGGAAGGAAGGAAGGGAGGGAGAGAAGAAAGGAAAAAAGGAAGCGGGGGAGGGAGCTCCTGCTGCTGAGCAGCCTAAGGTCCAGCAAAGCCACAGGAAGGCCTCATGCCAACGCTGGCTGTCGATGGTGTCCCCTGTCTCTCAGGATGGGTCAGTCTTCATATGCCCCCTGCTTGGACATGGCTGATGGGCTGAGAACAGCCACTGGCCAGGAGGCCTGGTGGGCACAGCATGGAGCTCAGCACGCAGCAGCTGGCACTCTCCGTCAATGACTGTCCTGTAGCTGGAGGCCTGCAATGTGCATTCTCCACACAAACGATGAGAGATGTTTTGTGCTGTAGTAATATACGTGCTTTTCATTAACAATTAAACAGAGTCTAACAGCAGGCCCCATAGCTACCATGATTTCAAAGGCATGAGGAGCATAAGCAATATTTTGAGATACCCACAACAATTATAATGTGATAGAAAAATAACCGTGACTTCTTTTGATGGCAAAGTCACAGGCATGGCTAATATGCCTATGATTTGTTGCCTGCATTCATAGTAGAAGGAAATGCAAAAATCTGGTTAGGGCTGAGTGAAAATAAAGGTGAATTTTTTTTTTTTAATTTAAGTTCACAGACCCTGGGGAACTTCCTTTATTGAAGAAAGGTTGACCCCAGGTATGCTTATCAGGTGGCTCAGCACCATCAGTTCCCAGCCCAGCAGCTGGCCACTCCTCTCGGTTACAACATGGCTGCTGTGGCTCCAGTTTCGCCTCCTCACATCTCTAGCTGCCTTGGGAATAAAGGAAAGCTCTGGTCTTGTGGCCCTTTTGAAGAAGACACAAACTCTTCCCACAGGTCCCTGCAGCAGCCTTCCCTTGGCATCCCGCTGGTCCATGCCTGAACCAACCACATGGCGGGGGCATGGGTCCACCATGAGGGCTCAGACGTCCCCAGAGGGCAGGGCCGCTGGGAGGAGTTGATCCCAGTGGGGATCTGTTGGTGGGGAAGAAGCAATGGCTGCACAGGAGGCCACCGACTGCATTCAACACCCAATGAAGCCACCCAGTGAATGCCACATGATGAATGTGGTCCCCAGAGACAGGCCAAGGGGTGACAAAGGGACAAGGACAAGGTGGTCAAAGGTAGTACAAAATCAAAGCTATGGTTTATTTTATTTTATTTTATTTTATTTTTTGTCTTTTGTCTTTTTCCGTGTCCGGCAACGGATCGCAACCCTCAGTGTTGCCCCCGTACCGGACCGGGGACCGGCAACGGGATTGCAACCCTCGGTATTGCTCCCACGCCTCGCTCAGCCAGTGAGCGGGAACCGGTCTGCATGTGGGATCCGAACCCTCGGGCGGGAGCGCCACCGCGCTTCCCAAGCGGCGCACTATCCAGTGCGCCACCGGGCCGGCCCTATGGTTTATTTTAATAATCTGTTCAAATATTATTTTCCAACCAAAACATATCTTTTTATAAAAAGCACAATGTAAAAATATTTTCCTCCCAAATTATCAAGTAAGATAGATACTCCCAGAAGCAGCATCATGTTTGTCATGTGATTTTGTGTCACCCCTGACACTCTGCAAAAGTTACAATGTCCCCAGGTTTGTGCAGCACAGATTCTACTATCCTGAATTTGTTATCTCTGGCTGGGTGGCCTTGGACAATGTGCTTGGCTTTTCTGTTTATCTGTTTCCTCGGCTGCAAAGTGGGGATAATATTAATGCCTATGCCATAGGGGATTTTTTTAGAGCTTTAGTGCAGTAATGCATGTAAGTCCCTGTGCCTGGCACAGAGTAAATATCTAAGTGTTAGCTGCTGCTATTACCATTGTTATGAACCATTCTCTTAAAGTTAGTGTTCCAGTTATCTGTTGCTGAGTGACAGACTACCCCCAAAATGTAGTGACTTGAAAGAACAATAGTATCTTATTTAGCTCAGGAGCCTCCAGTCTGGGCAGTGCTTGACAGGGAAGGTTTATGACCCAGCATTGGAATTCACATATCACTTCTGCCTACGCAGTTACTCGAGACAGTCCTAAAGGCTCACCCAGATTCAAGGGGAGGGGACATTGACTTTACCCCTTGATTGGGTTCTGGAGAACATACGTGACTGGAAATAGTGTGATTATTTTTGGAAACTACTGTCTGCTGGAGCTAGGTATTAGGTGATTTTAATCTTAATCACCTTGATACATTAGTATATCGGAAGTTTATTTTTCATTCTTTAGGATTATTCCCTTAGGAGGGCACCTCTTGGAATAGGCATGTCAAGTTACTAACAATGGTTTAAACAATAAAGGCATTTTATTACCTCATATAACAAGAAAGCTGGAGGTAGGCAGTTCCAGGTCTAGGGATATGTTCAAGGATGCCATTAAAGGTCCAGGCTCCTTCTTTTTGTCCACTCTGCATCCTCAGTGTGTTGGCCTGTTGTCATCTGTTGGATATGAAATGGCTGCTGTAGTTGTGGGCACCACCTCCGCAGACTGTAGAATTCAAAGAAAGAAGCAAAGGAGACAGGCATTTCTTATTTCTTCCTATTTCTCTCTCTCTCCCTCTCCCCCTCCCACCTTAATTTTAATTTTCTTTCTTTTTCTTTCTTTTTTTTTTTTTTTTTTTTTTTTTTTTTTGTCAGCTGGCTGGTATGGGGCCACCTTAATATTTTTAATAAGGAGGAAAATCTTTCCCAGAATCTCCAAGCAGATGTCTTCTTAGGTCTCATTGGCCCAAACTGGTCACATGGTTTCCACCAGCTGCAAGGGAAGCTGGGAGAACCGGTGTCTGGCCTTTCCAGCCTCCATCATGAGAGGTGGGCTTTGCCAGCACAGAAAAAGTGGAAGCAGAGTAGCTACAGGGAAGGCAACCAACGGGGGTGGGGGTGGTTCCTAGATCAAAAGGTATGAAGCTTAAAAAACACTTTTTAATTGAAGTTTTATAAAACATAGATAACTGCCCAAATTATAGGGGTACAGTATGAACTTTCACCAAGTGACCAATACCTAGATCATAAGCAGAGCATTACCGGCTCCTCAGCAGCAACTCCTCCCCGCAAACCCTCTCCACTCACCACCCCCCAAGTCGCCAACAGCATAGATTTGTTTGTGTGCTTTGATACTTTATTTTTTAATTAATTAATTATTCTTCCTTTTTTTCCCCTTTTATTTGATGCTTTTGTACTTTATATAATTGGAGTCATTATGTCTGGTTTCTCTCCCTCAACATTACATCTGTGTGATTCATCCTACCGATGTGGGTAATTGTAAATTGTTAATTGTCATTGTTGTATCCTATTCCATTGGGTGAATCTTTAACCACTCGGGAGTTTTGAGGTTGGGGCTGTTATGAATAGTGCTGCTATGGACGTCCCTGTCCCTGTCCATGGGTGCACACGTGCACACATTTCTGTTGTGTAGATACCTGGGGAGGAATTGCTGGGTGGTATTATAGGGGGCAACTATGTTTAGCTTTAGTGGATGCTACCAGTTTCCAAAGAGTGTACACTCCCAGCAGCAATGTGTGAGAGTGCCAGTTTCTCCACATCCTCATCAGCACTTAGGATTGTCTGTTTCTAATTTTAGCCATTCTCAGGGAGTGTGTAGTGGTATTATAGTGTGATTTTCATTTGCATCTCCCTGGTGACTAACGAAGTGGGGTGCCTGCTCATATGTTAACATGGGATAATCTTCTTTCGTGAAATGTCTGAGTCTTTTGCAAGGCTGTGGGTTGTTGGGAGTCCTCAATGCACACTGATCAGCTGCTTTCCAAAACTGCTGTTCACATGTGGCTGCCCCTGAGCCACCATCAGTGCCCCATAGTCTTTTGGGCACTCCATCTTCTGGGCACGTGCAGCCCTGAACTAGGGTGCACAGCATGGCAGCAGAGGAGAACAGAGGGAAACGAGAATTTGCACTTGCTGGGTGCATTTATGCTGGAGAAAAGATGACTCAAGTGGACCTGTTTAGTGGCTGCAGATAACTAAGAGCTGTTCTGGTATCCAGGAATCAGATTTGTTCTAGGAGGCTCTAGAAGCCAGAGTCAGACTGGCAAATTTTAGTTCAACACAGGTTAGGCTGTGAAAGTTCCTTGAGATCTGAGTTAGTGCTATAGCAAGATGCCCAGCACACAGTAGGCACCTAATATATACCTCTTGGGTGACTGCTTAACAAAGCTATCTCGCAAAGAGATGGGCTGTGTTTGGAGGGTAGGGAGAGGGTAGTGAGCTTCTGCACACTGTGGGTGTGCGAGGCCAGGCAGGTGACCGTTGTAGAAGGACCGTTGCAGACCACTTCTCACAGGAGGGACTAATGCCTTTGGTGAGAACCACTCTGCAGGATGTTAAAGATTCTCCAGCCCCTAGCTCTGTGAAGCTATGAATTATCCATGCTAGGGTTCAGTAAAGGCAGACTGATTTCAATATTAGCTGAAGTAAAACCTAATTAGGAAGGCAAATTGGTTTCCAAAAAAAGAATTGGATAATATGTTCCCAGGACTGTTCAAAATGGGTTTTTAATTGTCTGTTCTTTTGCATTATTCATGCAAATGTATGTCTTTGTGAGCTAGTTTCTCACTTTCCTCTCTCTGTCCCTCTCCCTCTGCTGTATTTAGCACCTTCTCTGTTCCAGCCCCTTCAGGGCTGAGCTGGGCCGTTCCTCTAGGGATAGCTCGGGGTCCACAGGGCAGACGGAGACAGAGGAATGCTGCGGAGGGGCCCCAGGCACAGGGGCCGACAAAGAACCACGCAGAGCCAAGAGCTGGCCTTTCCTCACTCCCTCCAGGTGGCCCGTTCGCAGGGGAAGGGCATCTTCCTCTTCCGGAGGCTGAAGGACGTCATGGACTGGAGGAAGGTGAGCTTCCTCTTCTCCTTCCTCCCCGAACCCTCCTCCACCCTTGCCAGCAGGAGGGGCCCCTCCTTCTTTCCCTCAAAGTTCAGAGGCGTTCAGAGGACTGGCAGAGAGGCTCTGCCCACAGGCCAGTCCCTAGGAGCAGGGGTCTCTGAAGCCAGATTGTCTGGTTCAGATCCTGACTTTGCCACTCCATGGATGTGTGACTTTGGGAAAGTTACTTTACCTCTCGGTGCCCCAGTAAATGGGGATAGTAATCGTAGCTGCCAAGGACAAGGACACAACAAGCTAATAAACCTATAACCCAAGAACAGCGCTTGGCACTTGGTAAGTGCTCAGCACATGTTCTTTATCTGGGCTCCTGCTGCCCTAGCTGGGGAGAGTTTGGCTGATGGACTGCCCCTCCAGGACTTAGACTGAGCCTCAAGGGAAGCTTCTTCCCTCTCCCCACCTCGTCCTTGTCCCAAGTCACGGCCATAGGAATCCTAGTTCAAATCCTGCCTCTGCCACTCAGCAACTGCGTGGGCTGGGGAAAATGACCTAAGCCCTCTGAACATTAGTGGTGATCATGGTGCAGGGTGGGTGGGAGGAGCAGGACGATCCAGCTTCTGCAGGACCGGCACCTACTGCAGCAGCAGGCTCACAGCAGGTGCTCAATGAATGCATCTCCCCCTCTACTCGTGTCCTGATTCCTTCTGTGAAACTGTCAGGGCACTGCCGGGAAGAAGCTCACCAGCATGGAGGCCCAGCCCACCCAGAGTGCTGTCAATCCCACCAGCAGCCATGTGAGTAGAGGTGGGGGTGGGCTGGGGTCCCAGGATGGCAAGGCCTGGCTGCCAAGGAGGGGAGCAATGGTGGGTGGAGAAGATCTGCCCTGGAAGCCAGAAGCCCTGAGTTCCAGTGCTCCCTGCCACTGGGCTGGTGTGTGACCCCACCAAGTGTGTGACCCATGTCTTTGGACCTTGTTTCCTTACAAGGTTACTCTGAAGGGGACAAGGGGTGGGAAAGGACTTTGCAGACTGTGAGATGCTGTGCATGTATGTGAGGGCACTGCTCTCTTCCTGGGCTGGGCTGGCAGGGAGAGAAGGGAGAGGTGTGCCCTTGGGGGCCCTAGGGATGGTCCAGACTGCACTGTCACAGAGCTTTCTACAGTGATGGAAATGGTGTATATCTGTGCTCTCCAGTGCAGCTACCACTGGCCACATGTTGATATTGAGTGCCTGCAATGTGGCTGGTGTGACTAAAGGACTGGATTTTTTAAATTTCACTTCCTTTTTTAGATTTTGGTAAAATATACATAATATAAAATTTACCATTTTAACCATGTTTAAGTATTCAGTCCTGTAGCATTAAGTGCATTCACATTGTTGTGCTGCCACCACCACCATCCATCTCCAGCACTTTTTCATCTTCCCCATTTGACACCCTGTTTCCATTAAATGCTAACTCCCTACTCCACCTCCCCCCAACCCCGGGCAACCACCATTCTACTGTCTGTCTCTGTGAATTGACTACTCTAGGCACCTCATATAAGTGGAATCATAGTGTTTGTCCTTTTGTGTCTGGCTTATTTCACTTAGCACAATGTCTTCAAGGTTCATCCATGTCGTAGTACATAACTTCATTTACTTTTAATCAATTTAAATGTAAATGTAAACAGCCACATGTGACCAGTGGCTGCCCTATTGGGCAGGACAGGTCTAAAGGGTAAATGCTCAGATTCTGCCCAGACTGTGTGGATCCACATCCCAGCTGTACCACTGACCAGCTGTGTGACCTTGGGCAAGTCACTTTCCTTCTCTGTGCTTCAGTTTCTCATCTGTAAAATGGGAATAGCATTAGTACTACCTGATAGGGTTGATTTAAGGATCCGATGAGATACACCATGTAGAGTGCCTGACACAATGCCTAGTAAATGCTCAATAAATGTTAACAATTGTTATTATGACAAGTAGGACACGAGAAGTTCTGATGACCAGAAAGATGAGATTCCCGTGGAGAACTATGTGGCCCAGCGTTACATTGAAAATCCCTACCTGATAGGAGGTGAGATGACTGTCTCTGCTCCCTGCCCTTCCACTGAACAAGTCAGTCAGTCAGTCAACAAGCCTTGACTAGCAGCCTGCCAAGGGCCCAGCCTGACACCAGGCATGAAAGAATGCCAAGGTGAGATCTGTCCTGCACTCTGCCACCTCATAGCCATTGCCCCTACAATTCCCCTCTGGCTGGCATGCCCTTCCTGCTCCCTTCTTTGTTCATGAAACTTCTCCTTTGAGAACCAACTCATTCATTCATGTATTGATCCAACAAATGCTTATAAAGAGCCTGCTTGGTGCCAGCCACTGTCCTGGCTGCTGGCTGCCCACCTTGCTCTCCTTGTATGGATCTTATACTCCAGATGGGAAGACTGCAATAAACCAGAAAACCATACATAAAATAAAATAATAAAACTATCCCACACAGTGGTGGGTGTTATGAAGTATATCAAGCAGAGTGATGGGACAGAGTGATGTGGGGATCAGGGATTGCCCCTCTGAGGAGGTGACATGTGAGCTGAGACTCGAATGACAATTAGGAGCCACTTGCATGTAGATTTGGAGGGAGAGGAATGCAGGGAAAGTGACCTGCAAGGGCAAAGCCCTCAAGGTGTAAGGGAGCCTCCTCTGAAGGCTTGGCAGGTTTCCCCAGGCACACGGGGTCTGTGGACTACAGACACGGCAGGCGTGTGTGAGAAGGGGCGTGATTCGGGGGTCTTGTCTGAGAGGGGCAGGCGCTGCGCAGGTGCATCATTGCAGTGATGTTAATGCCACTTGCCTCCACCCACCTCCTCAGGTAGTCACCATCCCTGGAGGGCAGTCCCTGGGTCTCTTCTCCCCTCTCCTCTCTTGGCTCCCAGCTTTTTGTCTCTAGCTGAGACCTTGCCCCTGAGCCCCAAATTTTGATGTCCAACAGTCTGTGACATCCCCTTTTGGGCATCTGCTGGCAACTCAAACTCAACATGCCCCAGATTCTACCCTACCCCCCAATGTGGCTCATTCCCCAGCTTCCCATCCCGGATCAGAGCCCCTGTACCCCCTGGTTGCTAAGCCAGGAACCGGTTAACATTCTGGGGCAACCCTCTCTTCCCTTCTCCTCCAGTTCTGCACCAAGCTCCACACAACTCTGAATCTGTCTGGCCACCACTCTCACCTCCATCCTGGTCCTGGTCACTGTCCTCTCCTTCCTGGACAGCTGCGCCGACCTCCTCACTGGTGTCCCACTGCCATCCCTTCTGCTGCACTCCAACACATAGTCAGCGACATCGGACACCCTTTAGTGGCTTCCCATGGTTTGCAGAACAAAACCCAAAGGTGCCAACCTTGTTCACCTTGTCTTCCACTCTACCCTTGACCCAAGCCCTATGCCCCCCTGGGCCTCTGCCCATGCAGTTTCTCCTGTTCAAAGACCCCACCCCACTCTGGGCTAGGCACTTTCTCATCATGTAGGTCACCACTTCCCATCGGTCCCTCCTTGACCACCGAGTCTCAGACCTTACCCCAGCATTGACCCCCCCCCCCAGGGACCCTCTCCTTGTACCTTGTCTACTTTTAGTGGGAGCACCATGGAGGCAGGGAGTCATATCTCTGTCCATTGCTGTGTCCCCCAAACCTAGCATAGTGCCTGACATTCAATCAATATTTGCTACACAAATATTCTTTCCTTGCCTGACAGGCCGCAAATTTGACCTGCGTGTCTACGTGCTGGTGATGTCGGTGAGTAAGGCAAGGGCTCTCTTCCAGAGGGGGTTCTGGAGTGCTGGGCTCAGGGGACATGGGGCAGAGGCCATTCTGGGGCACCTTGTGTGAGCTGGTCTGGTTTTATGTCTGCTTGGGAGAGCCCAGGGGGACATTTAGGGGCAGGGTAGGGGCAGGCAGACATACTCAGGTTTTACCATCTCAGATGCCCCAGCAGGTGGATTTGCCCTCCACCTGTCCTTTGTTCATTCAGTCATCCGTGGTAACCACAGCAAATGTTCACTGAGCACCTACTAAGCACCAGGCCCTAGTGCTTGGCAGGTTTGATGTCATTTAGTTCTCCTATGATTCTATTATGATCCTCATTTTACAGATGAGGAAACAGATACAGAGAGGCTGACTGACTTGCCCAAGGTTACACAGAGGCAGAGCTGGAATTCAAATCCAGGCAGCCTGGCCCCAGAGCCTACTCCCTTAACCACAGAGTTGCTCCACCCCCTCCACCCATTCATTCATTCATTCATTCATTCAGCAAATATCTAAACCTTCATGGTCCTGTGAAGCACTGTGCTGAGACAAGGATACAGGGGTGCCCGAGACAGGCTCAGCCCCTGTCCTGGAGCTCACTGCAGGCAGGGTGTCACACGTGATGGTGGAGCTCAGAAGAGGTCTATTCATCTTGTTCCTTCCACATCCCTCTCCCTCCAGGGAAGGAGGGGTAGAATCAAAGGAGGTGATTTAGGGCAGATGCTTGAAGAACAATGTGGGAAAGAGGGTGGGGTATTCCAGGTGGAGGTCACAGCAGGGGCAAGAGCTAGGAGGGGTGAAAGTGCCTGTATGTCTTCCCTTTCCCTTTTCTCTCCCTGTCCCGCCACGTCTCAGTACATCCCGCTGCGGGCCTGGCTCTATCGGGATGGCTTCGCCCGATTCTCCAACACCCGCTTCACGCTGAACAGCCTTGATGACCAGTGTATCTTGGGGTCCCGCCTGGACACCCCACACACACCTGCCTCTTCCTGTCATCGCACAGATGTTTGCTGAGTTTCTGCAGTGGTCTGGGTGTGGGGGACACAGCAGTGAACAGACAGGCCAGGGCCATTCCTTCCGGGAACTTCCCAGTCTTGTGGGGGTGACCCGAGGGGAGTAGCCCAGCTCTGCTCCAAACAGCTCTCCCCAAACTGCTTCGCTTGACGATCACTTCGGTGGTGCGCCTAGCATTCACATTTATTCATACTCATTGGATCGGACAGTTTTAGCACCTTTGGAGAACGTTTGCATCCATTCTTGTGCCCTTTTCTTCAGTGCCTAGGTGTTGGCTCTCCCATTCATTCAAATGCAATGCCATTTTCACCCATCCAATTGGCAGAGACCGAAAATTTGGTAACACGCCGTCTTGGCGAGGCTGGGAGAATACATATGTTGCTGGGGGGAGTGTCAACTCCCCAGAAAGCAATCCGGCAAATATTATCAAAAGGCAAATGCACACACCCCTGAGTCAGCAATTCCCCTTCTGGGAATTTATCCTACAGGTGCACCCACAATAGAGAAAAAGACAGGCTCAAAGGTTATTCATTGCACACGTTTTTTGTGAGAGTGAAAGAAAGGAAACAATGAAATGCATGGCTCATTTATACAATGAAACAGTATGCACCTGTTAAAAAGGGATGGGGAGAGTGCTTTATGTACTAATATGAAACAATCTCTGAGATGGATGGGGGTGCTTCAAAAAGTTCATGGAAAGATTCGTATTATCTTTTAATTCCATTTTTCCACAAAAGTTTCGAAGTACCCTGGTACTTTTCCCAATTAGCAATGTCAGAGAATGGTGTGAAAAGTCTGTTCCCATTCATGTTAAAAATTATATGTGTGTTTGCTTACCTGTACATAGACATCTTTAGAAGGACAGATAAGAAACTGGAAACAGAAGTTGTCTTTAGGAGGAGAAATAGGTGGGTAGGGACAGGGGTGGAAAGGAGATAACTTCTTCCATATGTTTTTGTACTTTTTGACTTGAGTCATGAGACTATATCATCTGGTCAAAATATAAGCATCAAAAAAAAGGTTTTCATGGGCCGGCCCGGTGGTGCCCTGGATAGTGCGCTGCTTGGGAAGCGCGGCGGCGCTCCCGCCCTGAGGGTTCGGATCCCACATACAGGCCGGTTCCCGCTCATTGGCTGAGCGAGGCGCGGGAGCAGCACCGAGGGTTGCGATCCCGTTGCCCGTCCCCGGTCCGGTATGGGGGCAACACTGAGGGTTGCGATCCGTTGCCGGACACGGAAAAAGACAAAAAAAAAAAAAAAAAAGGTTTTCAGATTTTTAGGCCTGAGCATCAGAAGAAAAGGGGTAGACAATCCAGAAATATTTAGGGGATAAATCAGCAGGACTAGATTACCTACATGTTGGTTGAAGAAAGAATTTGTAATGTAGGGAAATGTATAAAGTTGAAAATAAATATTTTCTGACCTGATTCTAATCCTCTGTAGTTTTCAGAGTTAATAGATGAGTGAATAGTGACTATCCTTTCATACTTTTACCTAAACAGAACCAGACTTCCTTAAAAGCTTGGAGGACCCAGCCCATGTTTTTAGCCAATTCACATCTCTCTGCCTTCAATTAAGTGTGTGTCCAAGCTCATGCGTTTGCATGTAAGACTGAGAGCAGGCCCTTCTGAGTATTTTTTACAATTTGTTTTTTTCTACTTTGCCAACTTCATTTCCAATATGTTTATTTTATTTTGCAATTCTAACGAGCACCTATCATATGTAAGTCATCAAATTTATTTTAGTTTAGTTTTATTGCCACCTTGTTTCTCGTTAAAATTAAGTAATACAGGGCCGAGCCCGTGGCGCACTTGGGAGGGTGCGGCGCTGGGAGTGCAGCAGCGCTCCCGCCGCGGGTTCGGATCCTATATAGGGATGACCGGTGCGCTCACAGCGCTCA
>NW_007726176.1:982450-1021604 GCF_000696425.1 Galeopterus variegatus | reverse complement strand
ATTTTAGGGATCCCCGGTGCCCCCCCACCCCCCCCTGGGGGCCGCCCGGGGCCCCGGCCTAAAAAAGGAAAAAAAAAAAAAAAAAAAAAAAACACACAAACAAACAAACAAAAAAATTAAGTAATACATATACAGCACTTAGAATGGTGCCTGGTCCAGAGCGACCTCTCAGTAAATGTTAATGGTCCTCCCTCCCCTATTTAAAGGTATTTGCACATCTCTGGGCATCATGGGGACTTATTAAACAAACCAAGCCCTCTCCCAGGGCTAGTCTCTATTTTATGAGGCTTTGGTTTTCACAGTGAGTGAATACACATCATTGTCCATCCTTTCTTTTAAATCGTTTTTAATTTTTTAATCTTGGAATATTAAAATAGAAAAGACTATGACAGAAACCTATGCATCTACCATCCAGATTTAACAGATATTAACATTTTGCCTTATTTGCCACAGATATTACATACCAATTTTTAAAATAATAAAGTAGGGCCGGCCCGTGGCTCACTCGGGAGAGTGTGGTGCTGATAACACCAAGGCCCCGGGTTCGGATCCCATATAGGGATGGCTGATTCGCTCACTGGGTGAGCGTGGTGCTGACAACACCAAGTCAAGGGTTAAGATCCCCTTACCGGTCATCTTTTAAAGAAAAAAATAAAATAAAATAATAAAGTAACTTTGGATCACAAAATAATAAGAAATATCTTTTTAACCTGACTTTAATATATATATATATATGTATATATATATAGTTTACACATAATTATTCAAATATATATACATATGTTTTGGGTGGGTTTTGGCAGCTGGCCAGCATGGGGATCTGAACCCTTGACCTTGGTGTTACAACACTATACTGTAACCAACTGAGTTAACCGGCCAGCCCTACATATATATTTATATGTACACAAAATACAAAAATATTTGCTGAAACACTATATATCAGTGAACAAGTAGAAATAGCTTAAGTCACCATTGAGGGATAGTGAAATGAATTATAAAGCATCTACATTATGTTGTGCATTTGTTAAAAGCAACTAGGTAGATCGAAACGTCATGAAATGGAAAGGTATCTAAGACTGACTATTAAGTGAAAAACAAAAGGCAAGGTGGGGAAGTGGTGTCTATGATCCCATTTTTGCTTTTAAGGAAATCTGGTTCTGTTTAGGTAAAAGTATGAAAGGACAGTCACTATTCACTCATCTACTAACTCTGAAAACTACAGAGGATTAGAATCAGGTCAGAAAATATTTATTTTCAACTTTATACATTTCCCTATATTACAAATTCTTTCTTCAACCAACATGCATTACTCTAATAATAAAAATAATAAAACACTTAAAGGGTATAGTTTTCAAAATAAAAGTAGTATAGCTTATTAAAGACAAATCAGAAAATTCAGAAAAGTACAAAAAAGGAAAAGAAAACTTGTCTAGTCAAATTTTCTAGAGTAACTACTTACCATTTTGGTGTGTTTCCTTCCAGGTTCATTTGTAGAGGTTTTTTGCTGTTGTTATCATTTGCCTTTTATATACTATTGATCCCATGGTATAAATATAACCTTTTTTCCACTAAACGTTATCATCAGTATTTTCCTTGTAGACATTTTTTATGAGTTACAAAACATTCCACTGAGTAGACTTACTGGTTTACTAACCTCCCATGCTGCAGGCATTTGGGAAGTTATTCAGTTTCTTGCTTTTATGACACACGATACAAAGGAACATGGTTTTTTTGTAAACCTTTTACTGTATTTAAGATTTTTCCTTCAGATGTTGTCACAGAGGTATAAATACCAGGTCATCTGGTCAGATTGTTTTTCAGAAAAGTTCTTTATGGGCCGGCCCGTGGCTCACTCGGTAGAGTGTGGTGCTGATAACACCAAGGCCACGGGTTCGGATCCTATATAGGGATGGCCGGTTTGCTCACTGGCTGAGCGTGGTGCTGACAACACCAAGCCAAGGGTTGAGATCCCCTTACCGGTCATCTTTTTAAAAAAAAAAAGAAAGAAAAAAAAGAAAAGTTCTTTATATGTATACCCTCCCATTGACATGGTCCATTTCACCACAGCTCCCTAGTACTGGGGACAATCATGTTAAAAAGCCATTTCTGAAACAATTGGCACATCTGATGAAGCATATATGGATGACTTGATTAGAAAGCAGAACTTTGCTTGAGATTTTGCATCTCTTCCAATTTGCATTTTTCCCTATTTACATCTCTTTTAAGTTGTGTATCTTCTACTACTAGAAACTTTGAGCATTTTCCCAGATGGTCGTCTACCAGTTTTATTTTCTCTTTTATGTTTTCGTATTCTTTATTTCTTAGATTCCCATGTTTTATTGTTAACAATTTATGTGAGATTTTCACGTGATAAAAATATTAGACTGCAGCCAGTACAGGGATCGAACCCTGGACCTTGATGTCATCAGCATCATGCTCTAACCAACTGAGCTAACTGGCCCGCCCCATTTGCTACAAATCTTTTCTCTAGTCGTGTGCTTTTAATGTTTGTCTTGACATCTGATTATTTTTATTTTTACATGGCTGACTCCTTAGTTGACTCCATAGTTGACTCTGTGATTTCTACTGTCATTTCTAAGCTAAGAAAATTCTTTTCCCCCTAAAGATTTCACAACTAATTAGCTCCATTTCTCTACGGGATGATATTGATCATTTACTGTTTGCTACTTGACTGGTCCATCGGGACCTGATTTCAGGTCCACGTGTGGAGAGGGCGGCTGTGAGTGGGCTGACCAGTCACCCCTCCCGTTAGGCCTGCGTCTCCTCTGCTCCTAGGAAAGGCCCGGCTTTCTCATCCCTTGCCAGCAAGAGCAGCATGCAGAGAGTGCAAAGTGCTGGGAATGACGCTTCCTTCATTCCTTCTCAAGCCAGCAACTCACTTTGCCTCTTTTCCTATTTTCTTATGACAGCTTTATTGAGATAGAACTCACAGCTCACCCAGTTAAAGCATGCGGGCGAATGGTTTTTATCATGTTCACACAACCATCACCATACTCAGTTTTAGAACATTTTCATCATCCCCATCCCCATTAGCCATCACTCCCTACTTCCCCTCAACCCTCCTACCAACCCTTTGCCATTACTTTCTGTCTCTGTAGATTTGCCAGTTCTGGACATTTTATGTAAATTGACTCATACACCATGTGGTCTTTTGTGTTAGACTTCTTTCACTTTGCATAATGTTTTCAAGGTTCATCCGTGTGGTAGCATGGTCAGTACTTCATATCTCTTTATTGCTGAATGATATTTCGTTATATGGATATACCACATCCAGTAACGTGGCTGTACCATTTTATTCACTGATGGACATTGGAGTTGTTTCCACTTTTTGGCTATTATGAAAAATGCTGCTATGAAAATTTCATGTCCAAGTTTTTGTGTGGACATATGTTTTCATTTATCTTGAGTATATACCTAGGAGTGGAATTGCTGGTCACATGGTAATTCTATGTTTCACTTTTTGAGGAACTGCTAGACTGTTTTCCAAAGCACTGCGCAATCATACATTCCCTCCAGCAGTGCTCAGGGTTCCAATTTCTCCACATCCTCACCAACACTTGTTATCTGTCCCTTTTATTGTTTTATTATATCCATTCTAGTGGATGCAGAGTGGTTTTGATTTCCATTTCCCTGAAGACTAGTGGTATCAAACACCTTTTATGTGCCTGTTGGCCATCTGTAAATCCATGAGTTCAAATTCTTTGTCCATTTATTGGATTATTTGTGTTTTTATTGTTAAGTTATAAGAGTTCTCCTCCCGCCCCCCCCCCTTTTTTTTTGGTCTGACCAGTACAGGGATCGAACCCCGGTCCTTGGTGTTATGAGCACCAGTCTAAGCAACTAAGCTAATCAGCCAGCCTGAGTTATAAGAATTCTTTATGTATTCTGGATACTAGTTCCTTATCAGATACATGATTTGCAAATATTTTCTCCCATTTTGTGGGTTGTCTTTTCATTTTCTTGATAGGGTCCTTTGAAGCACAAATGTTTTTAATTTCGATAAAGTCCAATTTATGTTTTTTCCTTGGTTACTTGTGCTTTTGGTGTCATAGCTAAAAAGCTCTGCCTAACCAAGGTCACAACAACTTATTTCTATATTCTCCTCTAAGAGTTTAATAGTTTTGCCTCCTATATTTAGGTCTGTGGTCATTGGGAGCTAATTTTTGTCTACAGTGTGAGGAAGGGGTCACACTTTATTCCTTTGCACGTGGATATCCAGGTGTCCCTGCCCAGCTGTTGAAAAGATGACTCCTCTTGCTCTCATTGAATTGCCTTGCCGCCCTTTTCAGAAATCAATTGACCATAAACACAAGGGCTGTCTATTTAGTGGCTTGTCATTTGCTTATTCTTTTGAAATTGAGACAGAAAAACTCTCAGAAAAATGTGAAAGAAAATAAGTCTTTGAAAAGCTTTAAAGAAGACATTCTAGGAAAAAGATACTGAAGAGGATACCCACCTTCTCCAGAGAGGCCAAAGCCACCCTGCCCTGTCCCATATGCCACAGACAGTGACCTAGAACCTCTACCTTCCCTTCCGATAAATGTCCCAAATAAGTCCTGGAGAAAGTTACATCTTACGGCCATTTCACGAGGCCTGGGGGATCCACCTTGCTTAGCTGTGGGGGTAGGGAGGAAGATGTTGAGGAACGGATGTTCTGAATGGCTGTCACTTAACTTCATCTGCGAGATGAGAATAGTTTAGGGAGAAAGTGAGATGATGTGTGTGAATGTGCTCTGTAAGCTGCAAAGTGTTGCCAACGTCACTGGTAGTGACGATGGTGATGATACCAGAAGGCAGACTCTCAGAGCTGGGATTTCAGAGGCCACCCTGACCCCACCACAATGCTGGATCCCTTCTCCAATATTCCTACAAAGTGGCTACCCAGCCTGAACCCCTCTAGTGTCAGGGAGCTCAGTATGTCCTGAGATAGCTGTTCTATATCTGGTTCTTCTTTTTAGAAAGTGTTCTCTCCCCTTGAGTTGAAAAATCACAATAAAATCAGCTTTAAGAAACACTTTTATACAGTATTTTATGTGATCTTTCAAATAATCCTGTGAAGCCAGTATACTACTATGTACCCCCATTTAATAGGTGGGGAAACAGGCTCAGAGAGGTTAAGTGGCTTGCTCAGGGGCCCACAGCCAGTAAAGATGCAGGTGGGATTTGAACCCAGGCCTATCTGACTCCAAAGCCCATGCACATGACTTCTGGGTTGATTTATAGCCTTCTCCACCAATTTCCAAGCACGGGTCTAGTTTAGTCCCTGGGGCTACATGGAGTAGGGCTCGCCTTTCTTGTCCACACTGGCCCTTGACCACCAACCTCTGCCAGATGTTCACCTCACCAATGTCGCTGTGCAGAAGACGTCTCCTGACTACCACCCTAAGAAGGTGAGGAAGCCGGGTTTCTGTCCTCCATGGGTGCAGCCTTTTGGAACCTGGCTGGGGGGTAGGCAGGAGAGGAGAGTGACAAGGAGCCCAGGACAGACCTGTCTGGGCTCATAGTTCACCAGTGAGGGCAGGCCCACCTTCCCATTTGCAGACCCAGAGTAAGAGTACAAGGGAGGCCCACATATCGTGTCTAAATATTTAAAAGTGGGGGCCGGCCCGTGGCTCACTCGGTAGAGTGCGGTGCTAATAACACCAAGGCCACAGGTTCGGATCCCATATAGGGATGGCCGGTTAGCTCACTGGGTGAGCGTGGTGCTGACAACACCAAGTCAAGGGTTGAGATCCCCTTACCGGTCATCTTTTAAAAAAAAAAATAAATAAATAAATAAATAAATAAATATTTAAAAGTAACATTATTTAAAAGTAACAAATCAAACTCCTAAATAAAATGTCTGCCCACCTTGACATCCTCAACTGATTGACCAGTCAATTGACTGATGTGTCATACACATATACTATCTATCTATATAATCTATATAATATCCTGCAAGGACATGTTCAAATATGGAATTCTCAGACTTCTCAGAATTAGGGCCAGATCGGGGGGCACAGGAGAGCAGGCCTCCAGCTCACACCTGCTCCCTTCTTTTCCCTCCCCTGGCTTCATCCCACATGGTGGGGGCCTTGTACGTACACATCCCTGCAAACAGCAGCCTGGTGGTCCCTCGTCGGCCTTGGATGTACACACAGTCAGTGCAGTCTGTCTTCAGGAAGGCAGGCCCAGGGAAAAGGCCTACACAGGCCATTTGGGCAGGGGTTTCTGGGGTCCTGGGTAGCCAGTCCTCTTGGACATGCAGTCTTTATCCCAGTAGGAGGGGCACACCCAGAGTCATCCTAATCACAAGACTCAGGGATGGGCCCTCTTGCCCAGGCCTAAGGGCAGTGCTGATGGGATCATTTAGGGTCCTGACAAGTTGGGTTCCTGTTAACTGAGGTCCCCCTCTCCCAATTCGGCTGCCCGGGCTCCCAGGGCTGCAAGTGGATGATCCAGCGCTTCCGGCAGTACCTGGCGTCCAAGCACGGGCCGGAGGCGGTAGAGGCGCTCTTCAGTGACATGGACAACATCTTCATCAAGAGCCTGCAGAGCGTTCAGAAAGTGATCATCAGTGACAAACACTGCTTCGAGCTGTACGGCTATGACATCCTCATTGACGAGGACCTCAAGCCGTAAGTGGGTGGGTGGATGGCCCAGAGAGCCAGGCGGTTGGGTTTTGCACACTCTACAGCCAGACTGCCCAGGTTTGAATCCCAGCTCTGCCACTTTCTAGTTGTATAACATTGGGTGCGCTTCCTTTTTTGTGTGCCTTAGTTTGCCAATCTGTAAAATGGGTTGGTCACGTGCTTATCCCTTATACAGTTGTTATGAGGAATAAATAAGACATCATCTATAGGGCACTGAGCACAGTGCCTGGCACTAGGAGCCCTTCCCTGACCATCTGCTGAGTCAGGCATCCTCCTGTAGCACCAGGCAAGAAACTTCCCCTCTCTAAGTCTTGCTGCTTTGAGGATGCAAAGCGCCATTTAAGGGAATATCATTACAATGCTGGTCCCTGCTGAGAACTGAGTGTCCTCCCACAGTGCCCATGGAGGAGGTCAAGCTGATAAGTAGGACAAGCCTGAGCTGGCAGGGATCACAGTGATGGCCTCACATGATACAACAGGATATGGAAGCCCAGTGGGGTTGTCAGGGAGTTTGAGGTCACACAGCAAGGCAAGGGCAAAGCTGGCCCAAGGTCCAAGTACCTGGGCTGAGCTGCTCCCCACCAGCACTCCTGGCTCCAGGAGCCAAACTCCTACCCAGGTCACTGCATAAGTGCTGAGGGGCTTTCTGAACCCGAAGTGGTAGCTGGAGAGCGAGACCTATCAGGCCCTGGTTTAAGGAAAACAGGTCCTGGCATCAATGGGTTTCTCTCCTTTGCCCCTGCAGCAAGATGTGGCTGCAGGCATTAGAGTGGACACTGATGGGAGAACAAGCTTGGGAGGACACAGAATATAGTGGAAAGGGAGACCTGAGTCTCCCACTGGCCTGTTGGGTGAGCCCTTCCCTCTCTGAGACAGCTTCCTGTCTGTGAAATGATGGGCTTGCACAAAACATAAGTTTGCAAGCTGGAGGTCCTTGAGCTGCTTTTGGCCTGCAGATACTTTGCATTTGGCCTTCAGAATGTAAAGTTATTGAAAATCTCTAAAAACTGAAATATGTTTACACAAAAATCAGGACTTTTTGGATTTTCCGGGAAAATCAGATGATCTGGGCTCACGGTGCCACAGGGCAACTCTCTCCTGCAGCTGGCGTAGCCACCCCTTTAGACATGGAATGCCCTTTCCAGTTCACCACGTACTCCACCCCTCCCTCATGTGTCCCCACCCCTGACGCAGCAGGATGGTGGCCATCGATAGGCAAACATCCACTAGGAGGAAGCTTTTCTTACGCTCCCATCTCTACTGGAAGAAGGAAGAGCAACTTGTCCTGTGCCTGACCAGCTTCCGTCACTACAACCTTTCTTTAAAGTGGAAAGGTGGGGGGAGCAGCCCCACCTGAATTGAGAGTGGGGCCCAGGCACCCCATCTAGCTGCTCAGTGAAATCCCAGGGGCCCCCAGGACCGAGTAACCCTAAGGGCCTCCACTGCCTGCCTCCCCAGGTGGCTCCTGGAGGTCAACGCATCCCCGTCACTGACAGCCAGCAGCCAGGAAGACTATGAGCTCAAGACCCGCCTCCTGGAAGACACCCTGCACGTTGTGGACATGGAAGCCAGGTAAGGAGGGCCACTTGATCACTTGCCCCTCTGTACATGACAAGTGGGGCTCCCACCAAGGGAGAAAGAGAACTCAGAACCTTGGGACTTGAGTGGCTCTCAGAGATGGCTCTGGCCTGCCCCACCATTTTATAGATGGAGAAACTGAGATTCCACACAGGGTCGGGTCCTGGCCCAAGGCCTCAGCCTGTCTGGGGCAGGGCAGGGCCAACTACAGATTTCCAAGACTCAGTCTAGCAGCAATTCCTCAAAATGTTCTTTTTTTTTTTTTTTTTCCTTTTTGTCTTTTTTCGTGTCCGGCAACGGATCGCAACACTCAGTGTCGCACCCGTACCGGACCGGGACCGGCAACGGGATCACAACCCTCGGTGCTGTGCCCACACCTTGCTCAGCCAGCGAGCGGGAACCGGTCTGTATGTGGGATCCGAACCCTCGGCGGGAGCGCCACCGCGCTCCCAAGTGGCGCACTGTAGCAGTGCGCCGCAGGGCCGGCCCCCTCAAAATGTTCTGACTGTGGGACCAAGGACCAGTCTCTTCACCTCTCTGAGCCTCAGTTTCCTCATCTGTAAAAAGGGAAACATCATGCCTACCTCTTAGGGTTTTTAGATTAACTTACCAAGATAAATTATGGTAAAGTGCCTAGCTCACAGCAAGTGCTCAGTAAGAGGCTGTTTATTGTCATAACAATGTGTATATAATGGAAAAAGCCAGGGTCTAGCTTCAAGAATGGATGAATCCAAGTGCTTAGTCAGTGGTTGGTTTGTCTGTCTGTCCCTCCCTCTCTCTGTCTTTCTCTGTCTCCTTTTCCCTCTGTATTAGCTTTTTCTCAACTATTCCAGCAAAAGTTTAAGGGCTGATTCTCATTGCTGGGGATTGGGTCACATGCCCATATCTGAATCAATCAGTGTGACTCCAGTTGACCAGGTCTAGGTCTCTTGCCCACCTCCCAGGATTTGGGGTCAACCCCACCTGAGCCATGTGGGTGTGGGAGGAAAGAGTGGTTCTCAGAGGAAAAACTGAGGTGCACTTGGACTGAAAGAAGGTGAAATGGATGCTAAGCAGGCAGAAACCTCAGATGCCCACTATTCCTACCATCACTTATTTATTCAACAAACATTCGAGCCCCTATGTGTGCCAGGCTCTGTGGAACACACTAGGGACACAGTAATGAACAAGACAGACCTAGTCCCTGCCTTCATGGAGTTTATGGTTTGGGAAGAAAGCAGACTTTGAACCAGAAATCACAAATAGGTGCGTGTTATCAAAGGCAAGTGTGGGAGCCTTGGGGTAAAAACAGGAGACCACCCTTCTGAGGCCTGCGGGGGCGCCTGGGAAACAACCAGTGAATGGTTGAACAATAGAAAGAACTCCAACAGCTTGGGTACCAGTAGGGCTAGGGGAGGGATCAGGGCCCTGATTTGGGTCTTAGGACTCCACCAAGTGCATGTTCATTAGCCCTTTGTGTCTCCTGCCTGTGCAGGCTCACAGGAAAAGAGAAGCGAGTTGGGGGCTTTGACCTCATGTGGAATGATGGCCCTGTCAGCAGAGAAGAGGGGGCTACTGACCTGTCGGGGATGGAAAAATTTGTGACCAACACGCACCTCGGTATGTAGGGCCCAGTGGGGAGTGGGGGCCGGGGATGTGTCATGGGAGGTGCCAGGCAATGTAGGAGGCAGCTTGGCATGGCGGCTAGATTGTCTGAATTTGATCTGCAATTTACCAGCTGTGTGACCTTGGGCAAGGAACATAACCTCTCTGTTCTTCATTTGTAAAATAGAGAGGACATAGTTTCTACCTCAATGTATGCCTAGAACACTAACTAGCACATACTGTCAGGAGGTGGATTTCAAAGGCTTAGGCGGGAAACAAACAAATGAAAAAACACATGTTGTTAAGAGAAATTAAGGACTTCAGGGTTTGATTTAAAACTTGGTTTCTAAAAAGTGAAAATTTTCCCTGACTATAAAAATTATTCACACTCATTGTAGAATATTTGAAAACAAAAGAAGGAAAATTTTTAAAACATACAGATAAAACCATCTTTTAACAATCTGGTGTATTTTCTTCCAGTTCTTCAAGAATGTATATATTCATACTTTTTCTTTTATAAAATTGGCACTGGGCTGCAGTTTTGAATCCCAATTTTCCACGTGGTGTTTTCTATTCAAGAATATTAATAAGAGACCCTTTTTGGGGTGCACTTTTTAGCCAGGCCTGGGCTAAATATTTTACAAACATTTTGTCATTTTATCTTTAGGCAGCTTTTATTGCCATTTTACAGATGAGGAAATGGTCGTCAGATGTTACATACCTCGCTGAAGGCCTGGGTCGTAAGCGGTGAGCCTGGACTTGAACTCCAGACTGTCTAATTCTGAATGTTAGCTCAGTTGGTTAGAGTGCAGTGTTATAACACCTAGGTCAAGAGTTTGGATCCCCATAATGGCCAGCTGCCAACAAAACAAAACAAATCCAAAACCTGAATGTTTGACCGCTAGACTCTCCTGCTCCTAGGTAAAGTTAAAAACAAGATTACCATATGGCTGCAAAATACTCAAGCTTATAAATTTGCCAAATGAATTTCTTATAATTGGGCATTTGGCACAATTCCAATTTTTTACATTTGTAAATAATATCATAATGAATGTCCTCTCACATAAAATCAACTGAAATTCTGGCTATTTCCTTAAAACAGATTCCTAGAAGTAGAATTACTAGGTCAAAGGGATAGACATTACAACTAAATTGCTTTCCAAAAATTATACAAATCTGCCAGTTTTGAATTTTAAAAAAATCTGTGCCAACTTGCTACGTAAAAAGTACTGACTCGTTTTAGGTGCATTCCATTGATTATTGGTGGTTTCAGTTTTTTTATTTGCATTTCTTCTTTTGTAAGCTGTCGGTACTCTATTTTTCTATGGGTTGTCTAGTTTTCTAAATTTATAAAGGCTTTGGATGACTATATAATGCTCTTCCAAGCTTTAATGTGTATACGATCATCTGGAAACCTTGTTAAAATACCGATGATGATTCAGTAGTTCTGGGGTGGGGCCTCAGCCTGCTTTTCTAACAATGCTCTATTATTTAACCATTGCTATGTAACAAACCCTCCATAACCTAGCAGCTTAAAACAACTACTTTATTTGCTCATTATTCTTCGGGTCTCTCCTGGGGTCATGCATAGGGCTGCAGGCACCTGGTAGTACTAAGACTTGGTGGCCTAGGATGGCCTCATTCCCATGTGTGGGGGTTAACACCAGCTGTCAGCTGGGTTTCTCTTTGCATGTGGCCACCTGCCCTCCAACAGTCTAGCCCTGTCTTCTTCACATTGTAGTGAAGAAGAGTTCCAAGAGGCAAGAGAAGACATTGCAGAGCCTGTGCAGAGGTCCCACAATGTCATTCTGCTACAATCCATTAGTTAAAGCAATTTGCTAATCCAGCCCAGAGTCACGGGTGAGGAAATAGACTCCACCTCTTGATGAGAAGAGCAGCAAAGTCACCTTGCAGAGAGGTGTGCATATGGGAATGGAATCGTTGCAGCCATCTTTGCTAACAATTCACCTCAGATGCCAGTGACGCTGGTTTCTGGACCCTGTTTGAGTAGCAAAGATGAAGAATGTGCTTCTCCACCTTGGCTGCATATTAGAATCATCCGGGAGGTTTGAAAAATACTGATGTGATGTAATCTGAAAAAACCTGGTAAGAAGAAAAATACTGATGCTTGCCAAAGGTACAGATATGGTTGGTCTAGGCATCACTATGAGGGAACTTCAAAAAGTGCATGGAAAGATTCATATTATCTTTTAATTCTATTTTTCAACGAACTATCTGAAGTACTCTTATATTTGTAAAAGCTTCCAGTGACTCTAATATGCAGCCCAGGTTGAGAGCTACTGCTTTGGAAGTCTCTGGAATTGTTTCCAGAAGAGCGTTTGGGTGGATGGTGGTAAACATAGGAGGAGCAGGTTGGGTCAGGAAGAATATTGATAAATTGAGTAAGGGTTGTGTTCAGGGACATCCAGGTAAAAAGATCAACAGATAACTCAGAGATGAGTCTAGAACTCCAAGAAGAGGTTTGCGTTGGACATGAAGATCTGGCAGTTATGAATGAATCAAATACAGCTAAAGCTAGGGTTTCCTGGAACTCACTTTGGAAAATCTGGGGAAATATACAGTAGGCTGTTAGCTCAGTAAAGTCTTGATGGCTGGTGAGTGCATAGGAGGCAGGGACAGAGTTTTAGGTGCTAAGAAGGATCACAGACGCCACCTGGTCAGTATTTGTGGCCACAGAGATTCAGTCATTCAGACAGCACTTTTGAGTGCCAGCAATGTGCCTGGCACAAGATTAAACAACCATGAAGTTGCCTCAAAGATCAGCTCTGAGAGCAAACAGGAAATGGGTAGCACCCCAAACAGGTTGGGAGAGGAGGCATTTCAGCAGCTTACGTCAGCTTCTCAGCATGGACTGCCTGGTACACACTTCCGTGGGCCCAGGGGCCACTTGGGAAAACTCATTTCCTAGCCAACTGTGCCTGACATGTGGGTTGGGTAATGGAAGAAAGCTAATGTATACTGGGTATCTATCAATTGCCAGGCACTGTGCTAGCTTTCAATGCATTTTCACTGTGCAAAACCAGGAGGAAAGGCAGTGTGGGGTTGTGGGTAAGGGCATGGCTCTGGTACCAGGTTCAAATCCCAGTTCTACTACTTATTGTGTGATTTGGGCTAAATGACCACCTCTCTGAGCCTCAGTTTTCTCTTCTGCACATAATTCCTGTGAGGACCCAACAAGTTCATCCATATTAAGTACCTGGAAGCAGTCCCTAGCTTGAGGTAAGCCCCTAGTCAATGTTAGCTTTTGTTGATAAATCCTTCTGTTCACTCCATAAGGCAGATAGTATTATCCTGGTTTACAGATGAGAAAATGGATGCTCGAAGAGGTAAATGACCTGCTTGAGGGCCATGGCAGTTCAGGAGTGGAGCCAGGATGCAAGTCACAGGCCATGCGTGGTTGCATGACTCCTCCTATCCCCTCCTTCCACCAAGTAGTAAGCACAGGCCCCTCCACTCACCCCAAGGACAGACCATCCCAGCCAACACCCAACTTCCCTTCCAGGCTGTGTTAACGATCGGAAACAACAGCTGAGGCAGCTGTTCCGTTCCCTTCAAATGCAGAAGAAAGCTTCCAGCTGATCCCCAGCCACTGGAAGGAAAGCAGCCCAGGAGGTGCCACCCAGGCCTCTCCCCACTCCCAGATTCCAGCACAGCAGCACTTCATGGCATTTGCCTCCCTCCCTCTGGCCTCCTGCCCTCCAGAGTTGAGTGCAAGTAAAAATTTCTGCATTTTTCTCACTCCTACATTCCTAAGCCTTCTCTTGGTTTAAGAGGGACTCCAACGAGAGTGGGCCAGTGGGCTAACTGCTCCATGGGGGAACCTACCATTCTCAATGCAGTTTTTCTGGCTGCAAATGGCAGAATCTGACTGCCTAGTTTTAGCCCAAAGGGAAGGTTTTTGGAAGGAAAATACTGGCAAATCCAAGAAGTGAACCAGCTGGCTTTAGGAAGGCCAGAAGCCAAGCTACTATGGACCTACTGCCTCTGGAGCATGGGCAAGGCCGACAGCCCCAGCCGTCGGCTCCATGTATCACATTTCCAAGAGAGAGAACCTGATTAGCACTTTGGCCTAGGAACCACCCTGCCAGGAGGCAGGTGCAATGTTCTGATGGAGAAATTGTGAACCTGGCAGTCATACCACACAGCACTTACCAAAGTGAATTCTGCAACTTTCTACTTTTTTATGTTTCTATTTTAAAATATGCAACACATTCGTATGTTTTAAAATTTACAAAAGTGTGCAGTCGTCCCTTGGTATCTGCAAGGGATTGGTTCCAGGACCTCCTTGCAGATACCAAAATCCAGGGATGCTCAAGTCCCTTATATAAAATGGCATATTATTTGCAGATAACCTACACACATCCTCTCTTGTACTCTAAATCATCTGTGCACTGCTTATAACACTTAATGCAAATGTAAAGCACACAGCCTTTACAAGAGAGGATGTGTGTAGGTTATAAACAAGTATAGCTGTTATACTGTATCAGTTTTTAATTTGTATTTTTTTCCCCTAATATTTTCAATCTGCAGTTGGTTGAATCTGTGGATAAGGAGCCTGCAGATAGAGGGCCAGCTGTACATTGTGTCATCTTCCCTCCCAAGCTTGTGCCCCAACCCTTCAGTTGCTGTCCTGAGGGAACTACATCGTGTATACACAAATTATTAGCTTATTAGACACCTGTTCTGCCCCTTGCTTTTCTCACTCACTGTATCTTGGAGCTTGTTCCAAATCAGTGCTCAAAGAGCTTCCCTATTTTTTTTTTTTAAAGATGACCGGTAAGGGGATCTCAACCCTTGGCTTGGTGTTGTCAGCACCACGCTCAACCAGTGAGCGAACCGGCCATCCCTATATAGGATCCGAACCCGTGGCCTTGGTGTTATCAGCACCGCACTCTGCCGAGTGAGCCACGGGCCGGCCCCTTCCCTATTCTTGATTATAGCTGCCTAGTAGTATTCCACTCTCTGGAACTATTGATTCCTTTAAATAGTCCCCTGTGGATGGATATTTAGTTTCCAATTCCACCTCCCTACTTCTTAGGGCTATCATGGGAAAAGCACACAGTAACTTCTACCAAAACTCAAGGGGGTGCAAAACTGTAGGTTTTGTTTAATCAAAACCCAAGTTTTTTTTTTTTTTTTAACATTTTCTGAATTAGCAATATTTAAGACAGAAGATTCAACTTAATCTAAATTTCTAGCTACTCTTGAAAAAAACTTAAGATCTGGCCATACTAGCCTGTGTTCCTATATAGCTACCAGCTAGAGCCCAATGGAGTGAGGGGAACAGGTGAGGTGTGACCTCTCCATTTTGTCATTTGTTGTTGTCACCTGCCTGTCTAATCCTGGTATCATTTCAAGGCAAGAACCACTTCCCCTTCATAGTGGTATTCTAAAGGAGTAGTTTGCCCTCTATGAAGGACCGAATGAGGAAAAGACTAGAAGCTGCTATTCATCCATTTAGCTAACTTTTATTGAGCCCTCAATAAACACAAAAGGCGGTTTGCCCTTGCAGCACATTCACACTAGGATCTCAGATCATTGAAGGCAAACGGCTCAGGCCCTGCTTTCCGAGGTGGTGGAGGAGCCATGTGCAGCACAAAAAGAGGCAGCCCCACTCTCCCATCCCCAGGGCAGGCAGGGCCCTCCTGACTAGAGCAGTCACAGGAGACTGATAAGCAGCAGCCACTCCTGGAAGCAAGCAGGAAAAAAGGGCAAAAATGGAGGCAGGGGAGGGGTGGGGGTGGGGGGGTAAGTGTGTGTCTTCTTCACCGATGGCTGCAGTGAGCCATAAAGCACCAAGATGCTGTCTTTAATTCAGAAACCACCATGAGCCTCCCACTTTATTCCAATTCTGCTACACACACTGCCTGAGGATGTCTCCCCCTTTCTTGAGAGGAATGCTGGAATGAAGGTCCCACCCCACCCTCTGCCTTCTCCCTGCCCAGGCCCGTTGGGACAGCAGGCCATTGTTGAGAAGTGCCTGTTGCAGTCATTCTCACACCCCCACACACCCACTGGTGGCTGCCAGGAACTCTCAATAGGTCTTGTGTCCATCCAGCCCTAGTGGTCAGGCCCAGAAGACGTGGACAGGCTGAAGGTTCCTTTCTGCCATCACAGAGCAGCCAAGTGCTACAGATAGAGGCTTTGTACAGGAGCCATGGCCAGATTCCTGATGCTTGTCCCCTTACAGGGCAGATTCTGTCCTTGCAGCTTTCAAGGTTAGAGGGTCCTGGGTCCCCATGACCCCAGGAGGGATGCTGGTCGTAGGTCCCCCATCTTGCTTTTTGAGTCTCATCCTTTCAAGATGACCTTGAGAGCTTTAAGCTCATCCTGGTTGAGGGGATTCAGGTTAAAACCTTTCAGCTCCGGTTTGCCTAAGAGGAGAAGACAATCTATCAGAAAGTTGGGCCTGCTGCTGCTCTGGAGCCAAGCCCTGGAAAGGGACTAACACAGCACTAAAGCTGCCAAATGTGGCCCTGAGGTCAAGGGACGGGCCTCAGATTCTGCACTGCACTGGATGATGTACATCCATCCACACCTGCTCCCGGGTCACCAAGAACCTGCAAAGACATGCCTGCTGCTCAGAGACCTCCAGATTTTTGCCAGACCCGTGACTGATCTGGAGTGCTTAGTTTACCAGAATTTCAGCTCTGATCTCAACCACCAGAGGCCTTCTCAGTTTCCTCAGTCAGAGCTATCCTGGTCCCTACACCAAGCCCTGGCATATAATGAGACATCACTCCAGGCACTTTCTGGTACCTGGAAAAGAAGCTGTGACGGGAATAAAACCCCACAAACCTCCCTGTCCATTCTGTCTCTGGGTAGCTGCAGACACCACTGCCCACTGCCCACACCTCCAATGACACTCACATGCTGCCCAGGCCACTGCCCACTTCTGAGGGGCTTCCCACCCTTCAAAATCTGTGTTGATGGTTTTCTCCACTCCGGGTTTCCAGTTCCCCCAAGACCAATACCTTGGGCCTCAAAGAGGCGGTCGACCTTCACTTTAAGTTGTTTCTGGAGTTTTTCAATTTCTTTATCCAGGTGGTCCTGATCTGAAAAAGAGGTGGGCAACAGAGAATGAGGTTATACCACAGAGAGACTGACTAGGGATGGTGAAGCCAGCCTCTCCCTAGCCCCCTTGACAGTAAAAGCTCCTAGCACTCAGGAAGGAAAAGGGAACTTCAGAGACCTACTGAGGAAGGACTAAAGGTTAGAAAGGACATGATCTGCCCAAGACCACTCAGAGAGCCCAGGATACACCAGCTCTCTGACTCCCAGTTCACTGGCCTTTTTTTCATTATGCAAAGTACCCTGGGGTTGTCTGTGGGTGGGGAAGGCAACATCAGGACTTTAGGCTACCTTCCCACAGTGAAATTATGGAAAATTCAAATGCAAGACCAAAATGAAGGACGTATAGACCTAGCCAATCCTAAGATGGCTGGAAAATGGATGGCTGAGGAATTTTACAAACCGAAGTCCATCAAGATAAGGGGTCTTAAGAAAAGCATGATTGTGAAAACATGTGGTCTAAACAATCAATCAGCCTAATGCTCAAGCTTAACCTAAGTAACCACGGCAAACAGAAAAGGTTATTCTAACGTTATGGACTGCACCTGACAAGTGATGGCATGATGATAGAGGTGGCTATCAGAGCTTAATGACCAACTGACTAAGGTCACCCAACCACCTCCATCTGCTTACAAGTGACATTTTGGCTAGCCTGTCTTCCCCACAGACTTCCATGCTTTCTGATGGGGAGAAACCCTGATAGCCAAATCTTGCAGCCTGGGTGATGGTTCTATTTCTCATTGTCTCTTGAGCTTGGCTAGCCTGTGTGGATCCCTAAGAACCCTGACAATGTCCCAAAACCCCTCTAGGTACAGAAACAAGACCACATTTGTGGGCCAACAGAGCAGAGGACCAGATCCTGAACCCAGGCAAGTGACCCCATCTGAAAGCTCAGCTCAAGCAGCCTCCAGCCCACTACCCAAGTGCAATGACAACTCTTAATTTTATAACCATACTACTAGCTGTATGTTCTTCAACAGAACTGCTGGAAACTTCTCCTCCAGGCTCAATCTAGTTTCCTCCACTAGAATTTTGACTTCAAGAGGTATGGAGACAACCTCTCTTCAGAGATTAAGGTAACCTGGTCGGTCCTCTTGGCCTACATGCTTTCAAGGGTATAGAAAAGAAGACATGTGTAACCTTCCCTTTTCCCTGCCAGGATCCATTTACAGCCTGACTTTTTGGCTTTATGATGCTTCTCCAAAGAGCTTCCAGGATTCTTGTGGTTTTGGAGACCTGAGTAACATATGTTGAGTGTCCAGATTGTGGTAGACCCTAGAGGTTCACTGTCCCGAAACCTCCATATTCAACCCAGTCTCTACTACAGGGGATGTGAAAAATAAAAGCTTACTCTCCCAGGCTCCCTTGTAGCTAGGGGTGGCCATGTGCCTTAGTTCTGGCCAATGAGATATCACCAGAAAGTCCCTGGGGCAGATGGCCTTATTTCCAAAATAGAAAGCAAGACTATATGTGGAGAAAGCCTTTGGCCTTTCCTCCAGCCCAGCACACAGACATGAGGTCTGTAATGATGACACAACAACCCTGAGAATGAGAATATGCTAAGGTGCCACTGCTGAGCAGCTGTGCCAGTCCTGGAGCACACCCCTGGACAAAGAAAAAACATGAGAAAAACAGAACCATACCTCCTTAAGCCTCAATTTGTTGGGTTTCCTGTTATCTGTAACCCAGCTCATTCCTCAGTGATAATCGAGCACTATGCTAGATACACATACTGTCTAATATCAACTTCTCAGCAACTGTGCTACATAGATATAGCCTTTTTTAGAGATGAAAAAATAACTCACAATGGCAGAGCAGAGATTAAAACCCACATCAGTCTGAACCCTGTAACACAGCCACCCCTCATTAAGCTGCCCAAAGCTTGACTCTCAGTTCTGGGTTAATACCAAGGCAGGTGGGAGAGATAGCTGTGTCCCTGACCGATCCCAGCAGGCCTTACCTTTCTCAATCATTTCCTTCGTCTGAGAGTGAGACATCTTGATAAACATGTTCCCGAAGCAAACCATCACATCTTCTGAAATAGCAAATAGTCATTCCTTCAACAAAAACTATCTGCAAGGCACTGTCTTAGATGCTGAGAACACAGCAGAACAAGACAAAGTTCCTGCCCTCGTGGAACTTATGTCATAGTGGAGGAGAGGGAATAAACAAAGACACGATTTGTCAGACTCTGAGAAGAGCTGGAGAGAAAAATAAAGCAGGCTAAGAGGGACAGGGAATGCTAGAGCAGGGTGGGACTTGTAACTTATACCAGGTGGTCCTAGGCCTCACTGATTATGCGACATTTGGGCAGAGACCCAAAGAACGTGAGGGTGTGAGCCCTGCAGACACCTGGGGACAGAGTGAGCCAGGCGGAGGAAACAGGAACAGCGAAGATCAGTAGTGTGCTTGGGGTGTTAGGAACAGCAAGAAGACTAGTGTGGGTGAAGTCAATGAGAGAGAGTAGAAGAGATGATATTGGAGAGTTCATGGGGGCTGGATTACATGGAGTATTGCCAGACTCTGAATTTTTACTCTGGTGAAATGAGAAGCAACCAGAAAATGTTATACATTCCAGTGTACTTAAAACTCAAACTTCTTCCCTTGGTCCCCAAGGCTCCCTTCGTTATGGCCTGGTCCTGTCCACCTCTCCAGCCTTGCTTTCTCTTCCCACTTGCATACTCTGCCATGGCCACTTGGCCTCAATTAAAGACTCCCATCCCCTCTTTCCTCCTGGATATTCTCAAAACCCACTCCATGTCCAGTTCCATCTTTAACCTTCTCAGTTTTCTATTATGTATTTTACATTGTTTTTCTTATCTGGAGAGCACAAGGACAGGGCCATCATTTTTATATACACCCAGCACTTTCAGTGTCTGCCATCATTGATGAGCAAAGAACTAAGGGTCTGTCAGCGAGGTGAGCAGTTAAAATCCTGAGCCACAGTCTGTATCAGACCTTTAATACTTGTTCCCCCATCTCCACGGGCCATTTCAATTTCCCAATAGGCTGAATCACCCACCTGTGGCTTTCTGTCTCTATCAGAGACAAGGTGAAGGCCTTAAAAAAGAAATGAATGGGACTCCTGGGTTATAGTGAGGAAGGCTCAACTTACCAGAGAGGCTAACATCCCTCTGCAGGGCCCTTAGGCCCTCCCGGTTCTGATTCCTTTTGGTGTCCAGGTCCACAATCTGAAAACAGGAGAAGGGAATTCAGCTACCTCTTGCCCCAAGCTGTCACTTCTTGACAGACCAGGGACTGAGGAGACAAGGCATCCTCCTGGGTTACTTCCAAATTCCTGCCTAAAATGGATTGATGTGTGAACGTATTTCTTCTCCCACTCAGCTTCCAGGTCCTTAAGATAATGCTTTGTGCAGGTGTCCTCCCCCCAGAGAAGGTGCTGGGAAAATGTTTGCTGACTACATGGATAATTTTGTGTTAACCACTGGAGTGCTAGTTCTCAAACTTTAGGGCTTATAGGAGTCACCAGGGGAGTGGAAATCTCTCCTCTAGACATGGTGATTAAGCAAGCCTAACAAGCTCTATTTTTGGACACGCTCCTCCAGCTAATTCTGACCTAGTATCACAAGAAACCCAATAATATTAGACTAGAACGGCGGGGATGGGGCACTGAGATGGTGGCAACACCACAATAGCTACTAAGGAAGTGAGGAGGCAGTACAGTATACTTCTTGAGAGCTGGCTCTGGAGCAGGAGTACCTAGGTTTGAATCCTGCTGCCTGCTATGATCTTCGTAATTTCATCTTCCTATTTACTCCTCTGAAAACTGGAGATATGAACAGTACCTACCTCAAAGGTTACCGAGGCAGAAATGAAATGAGTTAAAACAAGTACCCGACACAGTAGGTACTAGATAAATTTTAACTGCTGTTATTATCATCCAGCATACCTTGATGCAATATTTAATCTGACAGGCTCTTCCCCAAGGTTTCCCTTCTCAGGGTAAGGATCAACCCAACCAACTACCCAAGCATTCTAACCAGAGATGAGAGAGAGTCATGAACCATTCTTGACTCCTCCTGCTCCTTCACCCCTTTATGTAACCATCCTCACAACCGAGTCCATCTCCAAAATTTATTTCTGACCCATTCACATCTCTCCATCACCACCACCTCGTCCAAACCCATCTCTCCTTTGAAGCATGGCAATGCCCCCTGCCAGCCTCCCTGCCTCCACCCTTGCCCTCCTATATTCTGTACTCCACACAGTAGCCAGAGGAATCCTTTTAAAACCTAAATCCAAGGTCTGGCCCCTGGCTCACTTGGGAGAGTGCGGTGCTGACAACACCAAGGCCAAGGGTTCAGATCCCTATATAGGGATGGCCGGTTAGCTCACTTGGGAGAGCGTGGTGCTGACAACACCAAGTCAAGGATTAAGATGCCCTTACCAGTCATCTTCGGTTAGCTCACTTGGGAGAGCGTGGTGCTGACAACACCAAGTCAAGGATTAAGATGCCCTTACCAGTCATCTTTTAAAAAGAACAAAAAACCTAAATCCAATTACATCACCCTTCCTCCCCACTGCAAACTCGCTTCAAAGACTTGGCGCTTGAATTAGAACCCGACCCGAACTGCCTGTGCAGGTCTACAAGGCCCTCCATGACCGAGGTCCCACCTTTCCCCACGTCCCCACCCCCGCCCAGCCACAAGGCCTTCAGGCCTCTTTTCTGTTTCTCTTCTCCCCTCAGGGTCTTGACCGGGCCAGTGCACAGAGATCAATGAAGGAGGCCTGGGAACTGCATTTTGAAAAGGTGTTTGGGGAAACCACCCAGAGCGGTAATGGGTCGGGATCCGGACAACACGGTAAGGAACTGAGAAGGATGGAGAGAGGAATACCCAGCACAGGGCAGGCGCTCCTTAATACCAGCCGAATAAATGAGGGTCGCGCTGCGCTGTGTCAAGCGTTTGACCCACGTTATCTCACAACCTCCCCACGTCTGTCTTCTCGGAGCCGTTAAGTCACCAGCCCAGGTCAACTCACTGCGACCTCGCACACTTTTCTACGGCGCTCGCCGTCAGGCCTCGGCCGCCGGCCCCAGCGTGGCTGACCGGCCTCCTACCTGCCGCTTGTCCGCCAGCACCTCCTCGGCGAGCTCCTCCACCTCGACCAGGTACCGCAGCACCCGCTCGGCCTCCGGAGACAGCATGGCGCCCACCAGCTCCGGCTGCGGCTCCGACGCAACCCCGCTTAAGCTCCGCTCTGCTCCGCGACGGTTCTGAGTCGGCGCCCCAGGCGCACGCGCCGCACTGACAGGGCTTCCGGCACGCCTGCGCAATTAAAAAAAAGTGGCGGACAGGCTCCAACGCATGCGCGACAACCGAAAGCGAGAGGCGGGGCCTGGCTGGGGGGTGGGGCCTAGCTTTGGGGGCGGGGCTGGAGCGCCCCCTGCAGGCCCAGAGAGCACAGTCCGCAGCGTTGCCTCTTACCCCTTCCTCCATTTTTTCAAGTATTTCTTGAGCACCTACTACGTGCCAAGCAGTTTTAGGTGCTGAGGATGCAGCAGTGAACAAAACAAAATCCCTGCCCTCATGAAACTTCATCTCAGTGGAGAATACTAACAATTAATGACAAAATAAATAATTGCTATGACAGGTAGTAATAATGACTTTGGATAGATATAAATCATTGTTCTTTTGTTTAAGGAACACAAAGAAGGCCCTTCTGGCAGTATGACTCATTTAACCTCTGACACCTTCAGTTTCCAATTTATAAAATAGGGGTGAATAGAAATCCCCCTCACTGCCTCTCCAGAGGCTCAGAAGGAGGCAGGAATCAATTTTAATTCCATCTGATGGTGTTTGTTGGCCCCTGTGTTGGGCCCAACGTCCTGAGTAGTTGACCTAGACCCAAAGAAGGGCATAAAAAGCTATGTACGGTGAGCAATGAAGTGCTAGCTCAGAAAAGAAGTTCTGTAAATACTGGAGAGTGAATCCACGTGGGCCATATGATCCGGGTGGACTTCCCAGAGGCAGGCAGGTGGAAATGGCTGCCCATCAGAACCAGAGGGTTTCCTAGAGATCTTCATGCCCACACCCCTCATTGTGTAGTTGGAAAAGCCAAGGCTCAGAGAGACGTGAAGACTTTGAAAAGTCAACAGCAGAACTGATGCTGGAACTCTGACCTCTTGCCTCCCTGATTCCAGCTTTTTATTCTCCTCTTTTGGCCTCTTGTAATCATGCCATCACACACCCCTTACTTTACTTGAATTTCACAGCAACATTTTTAAAGACGGAATTATTGCTGCCCTATTCCACGGCTGCAGACTGAGGCCAGGTAAAGGTCAGTGCCTCATCACGCAGCAAGTCAGGAGGGTCTGGAAGCACCCTGGTCTCCAAACCACAGGGGCCTCTGGTCCCTGAAAAAATCACTTCTCCAAATTGTGGCCCCAGCAGCACCTTCTCTCCATCTGGCCTTTGGCTGCCTTCAACTACCAGAAGCAGAGCTAATTTTCCCTGAAGCTGCCTGGTGTAGGGAAGGAGGGAGATTCATTATGGATTTCTCATTGAGGGTGAATTTGTCACCAAACCCAGGATGTTTTGTGTAAACACCTTCTGGTCCAGAAATGCAAGCACAGACCCTGTGAAGGAAGGGGGGACATTTGCTAAAGGAGAAACAAGGCTCACCAGACTGCAGCACTGGGTCTCCTCCACCTTGGGGCCCAAATAGGGCTGGACCATGTTGACTCTTGACCCCTGCCAGATGGGCCTGGAAGTGGGGGAGGGGCTGAGGGAAGCTTCCACATTATCAGCTTCTTGGCTGTGGCTGGCCCTTAGGGCCCACCCCAGTCCCTGGAAGTGTTGGGGAGGGGGGTCATAGTCACCTAAGACTTTGAGTCGATCAGACTTAGGACTCTTGGAGATCACTCAGGTTCAGAACCATTTATTTCACAAATATTTACTGACTTCCAAGGCCCTGTGATAGCGATTCTGCCATGAGCAAAACCAGACAAGCTCCCTGCCCTCAGAAAGCTCCCAGTCTGGTGGAAAAGACAGACAATCAACATATGAACAAGTAAATATATCATATGTCAGGTGGTGAAAGGTGCTATGGATAAAAATAGAGCAGGGTAAGGTGAAGAAGGACTGATGGAGGGGCTATTTGAGATAAGGTGATCAGGGAGGGCTTCCCTGAGGAGGTGGTATTTGAGCACAATGTGGAGCAGGTGAGCAGGGGAGCTATGTGGATATCTGAGAGACAGCGGTCCAGGCAGAGGGAATAGCCGGTGTAGGTGGAACGGAATGAGCAAGGGGGAGAGGGTAGGAGATGAGGTCACAGAGGGGAAGGAGGCATTGGCATACAGGGCTGTAGAAGGAGCTGTCAGTGTCCCACCCGAAACTGACTAGGTCCTCCCTGGAGGTTTTCTGTAGACATTGCTGCCCTGCCTGTGGCTTCCTGCATCTCTCAACTCACAGTTGAGTGGGGAATGCCTGTGCATTAACGCCCACAAGAGTGAACTCCCACCAAGGACAGGAGTTAGTGACGGCATATCTCAGTGTCTTTGCCTCTCTGTGGGAGACCCAAGAGGAGGCTGCTACAGTCATCCAGGAAACTCTACATATCCCCCACTTCTCAGCGTGCTCACACCACCTCCCAAGGGTCAATAGTGCCCTCTGGGCCCCCACAGCTTCCTGGGCTTCCCTCTTCTCTGCACTTGCCACACCATTTTTTTTTTTCTCTGAACATCTCCCGCTCCAGTCATGAGCTCCTCAGGGCTGAATCTTGTCGGTCTTGTTCACTATTGCATCTCCAGAACCGAGGATGGTACCTGACATACAGTAGGTGCTCAATCAATGTTTATGGACTGAATGAGTAGACTCAACATGAAGCAGAACTTTCTAAAATCCCAGTTATCCTGGGGCCAGCCCGTGGCTCACTCGGGAGAGTGAGGTGCTCATAACACCAAGGCCACAGGTTCAGATCCCTATATAGGGATGGCCGGTTGGCTCGCTGGGTGAGTGTGGTGCTGACAACACCAAGTCAAGGGTTAAGAACCCCTTACCGGTCATCTTTTAAAAAATAAAAATAAAATAAAATCCCAGTTATCCAAAGACAGGGCTGGCCAGTTAGCCCAGTTAGAGTGTGGTGCTGATAACACTAAGGTCCAGGATTTGATCCCTGTACTGGCCAGCTGCCAAAAAAAAAAAAAAAAAAAACCCAACCCAAAACAAACAACAGCAACAAAATAAAGTACCCAAAGATGAACAGAGCTAACTCAAGGATAACTTGTTTCCTTTCACAGGAGGTAGGTAAGTTGAGGCTAGACTGACACATGGTCAGGATATTGCAGAGGAGATTCAAGCTCTGGGTGGGTGATCTTTTCTAACTAGAAAACCTCTACCTGGTCACAATGGGATATGCCCCCATCTTTAGCCATCCCAAGCCCAGGCCAAAAGGGACATGGCTATTAGGGCTCTGGTGTTTGAGGACCAGAGCCAAAAAGAACTATGCCCCAGCTATACCTCTCAGATCCCTTTTTACCAATTTTGTGCCTTCAATGACCAGCACCCACATCTCTCCTTAGGGAGGACTGTCCTCCGGCCACTGGAGCCTCTGGGGGGCGCTTACCCCCAAGCTGTAACCCATCGTCTGGGGCGTATGGAAGTGCATCTTCCTTGCCGGGGTGAAGGTGGCAGGTGGGGGATAACTCTGAGATATAATTTACACTGCAGGGTTCCCCTGTGGGGTCCGCAGTCCTGCTTGGCTTCCTCTCCTTCCCTGTCCTCCCTGCCACCCCCACCCCGCCCTTTATGGTCAAAGCCCTCTCAGGTGCTCATCTCGCTCAGTAAAAGCCAAACTCTTCACTGAGGCCCACAGGGCCCTACAAGGCCTGTCCTACCTCTCTGTGTCATCTCCCACCTCCTTGCTTTTCCTCAAACAAGCCAGATGTGGTCTCTCCTCAGGGCCTTTGCACAGGCTGCTCCCTCTCTCTGCCTGAACTTTCCCCGATGTCTAGGGCTCCCTCCCTCACTTCCTACAAGTCTCTGCTTAAATGTCACCTTTTTTTTTTTCTAAAAGATGACCGGTAAGGGGATCCCAACCCTTGACTTGATGTTGTCAGCACCACATTCTCCCAAGTGAGCTAACCGGCCATCCCTATATGGGATCTGAACCCGTGGCCTTGGTGTTATCAGCACCACACTCTTCCAAGTGAGCCACAAGCCAGCCCAAAATGTCACCTTCTCATTGAAGCCCACCCTGACCGCCCTATTTAAAAATGCAACCCCTGGGGCCGGCCTGTGGCTCACTCGGGAGAGTGCGGTGCTGATAACACCAAGGCCATGGGTTCAGATCCCATATAGGGATGGCCGGTTTGCTCACTGGGTGAGCGTGGTGCTGACAACACCAAGTCAAGGGTTAAGATCCCCTTACCGGTCATCTTAAAAATAAATAAATAAATAAAAATGCAACCCCTGCCACTCCCAGCACTCCTGATCAATTTCTGCTCTACTTTTTCTTTTTCTTTTCATAGCTTTTGTAACCTTCCAGCATGCTACATAATTTACTTATTATATTTCTTTTTAATCTACCTCTGCTAGAAAGGGGGTTCTGTGAGAGCAGGAATCTTTGTTTCATTTGTTACTGATGTATCCCAAAAGCGCCTGGCCCATAGTAGGTGCCTGATAAACGTTTTTGAATAAACAAATGAGAAGAGCCAGAATTCTAACTAATGCAGATTCTTGCTAAGGCCAGGCTCTTAAAGGTGGGGGTGTGGTGGTGGTGGGAGCAACAGATCCTGCCAGGCCTTGTTGACTAGGGTAAGGGGGTTGGACTTTGTTCTCAGACCAGTGAGAAGCTATTGAAGAGTTTTGAGCAAGCACAGACATGATTGGATTCACTTTGTGAAAGACCCTTCTGGCTCTGATGATAGGATGGGCTGAAAGGGGCAAGTGTGGGGCAGTCCTCTGGATTGCGGGTGTTTGTGCTGGGAGTGGGAGGGTTAGGATGGGGGCTGCGGCTGCTCTGGGGCTGGGAAAGAGCAGGAGAGAAGCCAGTTCCATGCCCTGATTCTCCAGGCAGCCTGGGTGGCTGCTCTACCAGCTCTGGCCTGTGAGTTGTCCTGGCTGGGCCTCCCAGCTGCTGACAACATGCTCCTGTCCTGCAGATGGGCTGTTTGCTCGCCTGGGTGGTCCCAGCTCCTCCCTCCACTTCCTTTGTGCCTTTGTCGGCTTGGCAGGTGGGAGGGAGGCCTCCACTCCCTCTCCTCTCCTGACCCAGAGAATAATCCCTTACATTCATGTGATTCTCCTCGTGCCATTACTTCACCCTCCCACATCCCTGGGTAATGCAGAAATCTGATTCCCATTGGGCAGATGAGGACATTGAGGCCAGGAAAGGGAATGTGACCCTCCCAAGGTCATGCAGCCAGATGGGGACGCCAGATGGGGACGTGTCTCCCAACTCCCCATGCTTTAATTTTCATCAGGCAACAGATGGCCCCATGACTTGACTTGAAAAACATTAAGTGGTCCCAAAGAGAGTACAAACCCAGAACATTCCAGGCCTCCTTGAGCTGGCCTTTACTACTACCTTTAATACTAAATTCATCTATTTTAAATTCCATGAATAGATTCTTCTTATCAAAAATGAAAACATTACAGAGAAGACTAAAGCTCCTTTTTTTGACACCCCTTCTCCCATCTCAGTTCCCTTTAAAGTACCAATTTGGGTGTGTCTTTTCTGAACTGTGTTATGCCTTTAAAGACATAGTTATGAACCCAGAGAACATACATACTGCTGTTGTGAATGTGGCAGGGTAGGAAGGTGGATGGAGGGCGTTGCGCACAAGGGTACCGTTCTGCAGCCTGTTTACTCTTGGACATCTTTGATTGTTATATTCAGATCTTTCTCCTATTTTCTAACAGCTGCAAAACATTCTATAGTGTATAAACACTATAGTTCATTTGTTTATCCAGTTTTCTCAATTAAATTTTGCATTTATTTTTCAACATTCTATAGTGTATAAACACAATAGTTCATTTGTTTATCTAGTTTTCTCAATTAGATTTTGCACTTATTTTTCATGCACTAACACACAGAGGGTTCATTTAATACCGTGTCCCAGCTCTTAGCACACAATCATGATTTAGTCTGCAAAGACCCTTTCTTGTTTATACCATTTTTTCCTTTTCTCCTTACCCCTACTCAATTTTGACCTCACTGAAACTCCCTGTACTGTGTTTGATAAAGGTCCTTAAATATTTGGGATTTCTTGCAAGATGCAATGTGTTGTGTATTTTTAAAATTCTTTTTTTTTTTTTTTTAAAGATGACCGGTAAGGGGATCTTAACCCTTGTCTTGGTGTTGTCAGCACCATGCTCACCCAGTGAGCAAACCGGCCATCCCTATATGGGATCTGAACCCATGGCCTTGGTGTTATCAGCACCGCACTCTCCCAAGTGAGCCACGGGCCGGCCCATATTTTTAAAATTCTTATTGAGGCACAATACACAGAGAAGAGTGCACATATCAGAAGCATACAGTCCATGAACTTTCAAAAGCTGACCACATCCATGTAACCCGCACTCAGATCAAGCAACAGAACATTAGCAGCCCCCCAGGAGATCCCCTCCAAACCCTCCCAAACCACTACCCCAGGGGCAACCACCATCCTTCTATCACCACACATTAATTTTGCTGGGTTTTGAACTTTGTACAAGTGGAATTGCACAGTGTGTGCTACCACGCACTCTCTTCTTTTGCTCAACTTTTTGTCAATGAGATTTATCTATATTGCTGTGTGTAGTTGTTGTAGATCACTCGCTCTCGGTGCCGTAGTGTAGTCCAGTGTGGGTGGCTTCTAGCTTGGAGTCATTACAGGCAATGCAGATATGATCATTCCTGAGCATTCATGTTTGGGTTCACGTCTGTATGCACTTCTGTGGTGTGTATGTATACCTAGGAGTGGAATTGTTGGGTATGTTCAGTTTCAGTAGATATTAATAAACTGGGGATGTATTTTTAATCCACAATGTTATTGAGCTGTAAGTCATGTTCCTTTCCTGTTTTTTTGCTTTTCCCGGTGTATTCTATGTACCTCTAGTTCCTTACTCTTGCAGCTCGAGAGAATGCCAGAGTTGCTTCCACCTCATTTCACTTGTCCGCTCCATTGTTTATGGACACCTGAGTTGCCTGTCTCTCCCCATCAACACACACAGCACCACATTGAACATCCCAGTGTGGTATTGCTTTGTCATAGGACATCATCACACTTCTTTTTCATAAATGCTGCCACATTCCTCTCCAGAATGGCTGTACTCATTTATGCTCCTACAGTGACACTCATCCTCCCAACATTAGGCATATCCACCTTTCTGTGGCTAACCTGTGTGGCGCTGCTGTGGATTGAACTGGGTCCCCCAAAGTCCATGTATTAGAAACTTAACCCCCACTGTGACAGTGTTGAGAGGGAGGGAAATCCTATTATAGTAGTTGAAAGGTTGGACATTGAAGAGGTGATTAGATTGTGAGGACCATGTGCTAGTAAATGGATTAATGCATTGATGGTTTGATGGTGGCCATGGACGTGGTTCTGAGGGCTTTAAAAGGAGAGCCAGTGAGGAGGTTCACTCTTTCTTGCTTCTGCCTTTCTCACAATGTGATAACCTGCATTTTTGTGTTGTCACCACCAGGAAAAGACCCTCACCAGATGTGTTCCCTGGACTTTGGACTTCCCAGCCTCTGAAACTGTAAGCAATAAATATCTTTACAAATTACCCAGTTTCAGGTATTTTGTTACAAGCACAGAGACAGACCAATACAGGCAGCTGTAGGCATCATATTTCCTGAACCATTCTTTTGTGGAGGGACTTTCAGTTGTTTTCCATCTTTGCGGATCATAAGAAGTGCCGCACTGATCCTTTGGGGGCACGCCTCCTTGTCCCCATCTTCGAGTTCGACTTTATTTCTGCCTCGTCCTCCCCAATCTTCTTGACCCCTAGTTCCCCCAAACACCCTAACTTTCCCACCTCTCTGCCTTCACTCAGGCTGTGCCCTCGGCCTGGAACACCTTTGCTTTCCTTCTCCAATGTTGAGTGCTTACTCTTCCCTTAAGTACCCTCCTCCTAGAAGCCCCTGCCCCCCACCCTGGTCCCCAAGGAGGGCTGCTCTCCCTCAGGCCTCCCAGAGGGACTTTGGTTTTCATTTTCTTCTGGCATCAGTCACTTTCCTGTTTTGAACCAACCTATTTTTCATGGTTTTGTTGTCTTCACTGCCCTGGGAGCTCACTGAGGCCAAGTGTTCCATGGGCTTCCCCTCAGGTGCCCAGGACCCCCAGAGTGTACTCAGGAGATATCTGCTGAATGACTGAGTGAGGCCATGGCCTAATCATGGAAGGAATTAGGGTTCAGTCTCCCTCTCCCTTTCTCTTTTCTTCTCCTTCTCCCCCCTCTATCCCTTTACCAGCCAGAACCTTTCAGGAGTAGCTCATTCCACGAGAAAGAGGATGGAACATGGAGTCAAGACTTCCCCTCTCTAAGGTGGAAGTGGATAGCCCAGCCCCACTGTAAAATGGGTGGTAGCACTCATTCATTCACTCAGGGCAATGGTTACCGAGGGCCTACACTGTGCCAGGCCCTGGGAACCAAATGGTAAACAGGACAGGCCCAGTCCTGGGCCTCATGGGCTTTCAGCCACAAGGGCAAGATTGACATTCATGCATTTACCATTCTTAATTGTGATAAGGCTTCAGTGAAAATCTCAGAGTCCAGTGAGATTGTACAGCGGGGGGCGGGGGGGTGGAGGTGGAGGAGGCTTGCTTGAGAAAGTGACATTTGAGCCAAGATCTAAGAAAGAGGAGAAATAAACTAAGCAAGTGGAGCGGCTGTGGGTGGGGGTGGGATAGAAAACGTGTTTCAGCTAGAGGAAACAGCAAGTGCAGAGGCACCGTTCTGGGAGGGAACCTGCAGAAGGCCAGTGAGGCTGGACCCCAAGAAGGGGAAAATAGGGTAGGAGAGGCTGAATGGTAGACAGGAGCTAGGTCATGCTGGAGGGCCTGATGGGCAGAGCAAAATTGGAAAATGGACTCATTCACTCAATAAGTAATTATTGGACACCTACTATTAGCCAGGAGCTGTGCTATAGCAGTGAAGGAGAAGACAAGGTCCCTGTTCCCACAGAGCTCACTGGGGCCAGTAATAACATTACACAGGGGAGGAATGGCTAACCTTTATAGAGGCCCTACTATGTGCTGGGAACTATGCTGAGTGCCTTCTATTCACTATCTCATTCGATCCTCACCACCACACTGTGAAGTAGGATATCCATTTCATTGAAGAGGAAACTGAGGCTCAGCAAGGTGGAGTGATTTACCCATCTGTAAGGAGTCTCAAGAACTTATTGCAATCCATTTAAAAAGACCTTTTAGAGGCACCTTCACTCGAGGCCAATGTACAGAAAATAAATTGGTACAGTCCGTATGGAGGGCATCTATCAAAATTATAAACACACGTCCTAGTCCATCAGCAAGTCCATTGCTAGAAATTTATTCTTCAGATATCCAAAATGGTTTGTCTACAAAACTATTCACTGACATAGGAGGGTACTTCAAAAAGTTCACGAAAACGGGCCGGCCCGGTGGCACACTGCTACAGTGCGCCGCTTGGGAAGCGCGGCGGCACTCCCGCTGAGGGTTCGGATCCCACATACAGACCGGTTCCCGCTCACTGGCTGAGCGAGGAGCGGGGGCAACACTGAGGGTTGCGATCCCATTGCCGGTCCCGGTCCGGTACGGGCGCAACACTGAGGGTTGCGGTCCATTGCCGGACATGAAAAAAAAAAAAAAAAAGTTCACGAAAAGATTCACATGATCTTTTAGTTCTATTTTTCCATGAAGTTATTGTAACAGGCTGGAGACAACCTAATTGACCATTATTTAGGAGACTGGTGAAGTAGATTGAGGTACATTCATGCAATGGAATGCTATGGTTTAAAAGAGAACATGGTGTTCTCTACGCACTAATATAGAGCAATCTCCAAAAGTGTTGTTGTTATTATGGTCAGAACTGTGTATAATTAAGCTATCATTTGTTTTTAAACGGTGGTGTTGGGTAAAGAGATAGGTAGATGAGAGAGAGAAGAGACAGAGAGGGAGAGAGAAAGAGAGACAGGAAGAGATAGACACATAAGAAACTTCTATCATTGGTTGCCTCTGGGAAGGGGAGCTGGTGACTGGAGCACAGGGTAGGAGAGGTACTTTTCAATGTGTCCCCTTTGTACCTCTGAATTTTGAATCATGTGAATGTATTAACTGTTCAACAAATAAATAAATACAATAATGTTTATTTAAAGGACTTTCGGATTCTATTTGGAAGAAAGAGACATTTGAATGAAGACATTCCAGGATTGTTGAGTAGGTGTCTTAGTGATTCCCTTTCTTTACAAATGAGGAAACTGAAGTCTACAGTGGTAAAGTGACTTGCTTAAGTTACTTGAACAGGTAGGGCAGAATCAGGACTGGCTTTCACTTGAAGTGCAGACCCGTGCCCTTTCCTGTTGCAGCTGGTGCAGGACCACTGAGCATCTGCTACATGCCAGCCTCCACGAATTGCTGAGGATACGGTGGGGAACAGTAGAGGCACGAGTACTGCCTTCACAGACCTTACATTCTAGACAAGAAACAAATAAATCTTTATTATAATGTCAGGTAGTGATAAGTGCTATGAATAAACAAATAAGGCAGATAAGGGGATAACGGGTGTCAGGGGAACATGATCAAGAAAAACCCTTCTGAAGAGGCAACGTTTTAGAGCAGAGAGAGATGGAGCCTCCTGAGCAACTGGGAGGACAGCAGGAACAAAAGGCACCTGGAAGGGAGAAGGTTGGCTTGTTAAAGAGACAGCAAGGAGCCAGTGTGGCTGGAACAGAGTGCAGGAGGGAGAGACGGTGGGAGGTGATGTGAGAGAAGTGGGCAGGAAAGAGACAAAGGCAGGGCTGAGGACTTGGGCTGAAAGAGAGATAGGAAATAGTTAGAAGTTTCTTTTTTTTTTTTTTTTTTTTAAAGATGACCGGTAAGGGGATCTCAACCCTTGGCTTGGTGTTGTCAGCACCACGCTCAGCCAGTGAGCAAACCGGCCATCCCTATATAGGATCCGAACCCGTGGCCTTGGTGTTATCAGCACCGCACTCTACCGAGTGAGCCACAGGCCGGCCCTAGTTAGAAGTTTCTAAGCAGGACAAGGAAACTGATCAGGTTTCCCCTTTAAAAAGGCCCTGCCGGGGCCGGCCCGTGGCTCACTCGGGAGAGTGCGGTGCTGATAACACCAAGGCCACGGGTTCGGATCCTATATAGGGATGGCCGGTTTGCTCACTGGCTGAGCGTGGTGCTGACAACACCAAGTCAAGGGTTAAGATCCCCTTACCGGTCATCTTTAAAAAAAATAAAAATAGGGCCGGCCTGTGGCTCACTCGGGAGAGTGCGGTGCTGATGGCGCCAAGGCCCCGGGTTCGGATCCCATATAAGGATGGCCGGTTCGCTCACTGGCTCAGCGTGATGCTGACAACACCAAGTCGAGGGTTAAGATCCCCTTACCGGTCATCTTTTAAAAAAATAAAATAAAATAAAAAATAAAAAATAAAAAATAAAAATAATAAAATAAAAATAATAAAAATAAAAAAAATAAAAATAAAAAGGCCCTGCCGAGGTGAGGAGATTAACAATTAGGGGGAGAGATAGGGACTGGAGGGAGCCCAGTGAGGAGGTGACAAGGCCTTGGCCTGGGGCAGTGTGGTGGGGAGCAGAGGCTGGCTTCCCCTTCTGTCCAAAGAGGGAGTTGAACCAGATGGTCCTTTAGGGCTGTTTCAGTTTTGGAATTTGGTAATTTGGTGAATTACCTTAGCACACACCAATTTGGTGAAGCCAGCCACTGTTTTTTTTTTTTTTTCCTCTCTCTCAATCTCTTGGTTTCTCCTCTCGGATTCTGGGTCTGAACATAGCCTAGAGATATGAGGCTCAGACTGGGGACTCCTGCTCATCCCCATCACTGCCAGCCCCACTTCTGTCCCACCTCCCGGGGACAGATGGGTGGGCAGCAGGAGGCAGCTGGGCCTTGATGACTGCAAGGCCCCCAGGGAGAGAATTATCTGGGAGGTCATAACCCCTCTCTGCCTTCCAGATCTTGACTTAAAAGCCCCAAATGTCACAGCCCCAAGGGGCAGGGGTTGGAGGGTACCAAGAGAGTGGCAGGGCAAGATGCTTTTTCGTTTCGCAGCTGCAGAGACCCAGGGTGCTGAGGACTCCATGGCTGGGGGCAGAAAGCAATTAGAGCTGAAAACTGGTGGGCCTCAGGCCATGTCTGACCCACTGACTTATCTACTTAGCCTGAAAAGTGTTTGAGAAAAATTGGAGCCCATGTTTAAAAATCAAGAAATTTTACAGTAAAATCCAGATTTCTGACTTCTCTTAAACAATTAGAAAATCTGACCATACCAACCACCCATTCCCATATAACAACATCTGGCAGGAGTTGAGTAACAGCTGTCCCCATTATTATTTTATTTTATTAATAGGTAAATACATTCACATGATTCCAAAATAAATTATAAATAGGCATGTAATAAAGCCTCCCTCCCATCCTTGTCTCCTTCTCCTCATTGCCCTCTTTAGTAATCTCTTCTTGTTTTCTTATGCAAACTTCCAAATTTTCTTTATGCATATACAAAAAAATAAAAATATAGATCGTTCCCCCCTTTTCACCCAGCTTCACCCTGTTATGTCCTTTGCTTTTCCCCATGGAGGACTCTCTGTGTTGGGACATAGACAGCTTACTGCCACATGCCATTCCACTGCCAGGGAGTCCTATGATTTATTTAGCCAGTCTCCCACTGATGGGTATTTGGGTCATTCCTAATATTTGCTGTTATATACAATACTGTATCAATTATCTCATGCTTAGTTTGCACAGGTGCAAATATTTCAGTAGAAACTAAAGAAAAATTATTAGGAACTAGTGTAAGCAGAGGGTACAGTAGGCAAGGACTGAGTCCTCAGCAAGAACCTGAAGTGAGGCTAAGGGAGGAAACACGATGAGGGCTGCTCCTAAGAGTGATTCCTGGGCTGGCCAGTTGGCTCAGCTGGTTAGAGCATGGTGCTGATAACACCAAGATCCAGGGTTCGATCCCTGTACCAGACACACACACACACACACACACACACACACACACACACACAAAAAGAGTACCAACAAAGCCCAGAGACAATGCCCTTGGGGACTAGGGAAAGGCTCCCAGATTTGCTTCTGCTACTTGCTAAATATGGAACTTCTCTCTGGGCCTCAGTGTCCCCGTGTGTAAAATGAGGGAGGGGCTTGGGGGATTGGATGAGATCTCAAAGGGCCTGTCCAGTTCTGATGAGCTGCAGCCCACCTTCTCCCTCTGCACCAGCCAAACTCATCCTCTTCTCAGCCCTTGAATGTACCTAGCTCAGTCCCATTGCAGAGTCTTTGTCCAAGCTGTCCCCATCCCCTTCCCTAGCCAGTGGAACACCACCCCTGTGCACCCCTGTTGGTTCTAGTCTGAACCTCTGAGCTTGCTAGCCACTCAGAACAGACCAGTCCAAACTGCTTCAGAGCAGAGTCCCCTCTACAGCACCCCTGGCAGGTGGGCCACTCCATACCTGGCCCACTCTTCAGACAACCCATCAAATCCTTCCTCTATGTCAATTTCTTCAGTTGCCTGAACTCTAGCATAGAATTCTTGAATGCCAACTCTCCTATTTCCTAATGAATGGCTTTGTGACATCGCCTCCCTGAGTCTTAGTTTCCACTCGAAAAATGGCTGGTTTGAGGATAACATGGTAATATCAGTAAAGTTCTTAGCACAGCTCCTGACACATAGAAGGATTTAATAATTCCATACATCACTGCCCTCATTTGAATAAATTACCTGGTTTATAAAGTGGGGAGAATAACAGAACCTATTCCATAGGACTGATCAGTCATCAATTCATTCATTTATTCATTCAATGATTTTTATAGAATACATACTGAATGCCAGGCCCAGCACTGGGCCCTGGGAAATTTGGGAAATGAAGAAAATAGATGAATTGTCCCAATCCTCATGGAGCTCCCAGGCAATTCCAAACAGGCAAACATAAAAAGATGAATTGCCAGTGTGCTAATGTTAAGAAGGAAAAGACTAAGGTTTTTTTTTTTTTTTTTTAAAGATGACCGGTAAGGGGATCTTAACTCTTGACTTGGTGTTGTCGGCACTACGCTCAGCCAGTGAGCGAACCGGCCATCCCTATGTGGGATCCGAACCCGGGGCCTTGGTGTTATCAGCACCGCACTCTACCGAGTGAGCCACGGGCCGGCCCAGGTTTTTTTTTTTTTATACAATGACTGGTAAGGGGATCTCAACCCTTGGCTTGGTGTTGTCAGCACCACACTCAGCCAGTGAGCCAACCGGCCATCCCTATATAGGATCTGAACCCGGGGCCTTCATGTTATCAGCACCGCACTCTCCCGAGTGAGCCACAGGGCCGGCCCCTAAGATGTTTTTTTTTTTTTTTTTTTTTTTTTTAAAAGATGACCGGTAAGGAGATCTTAACCCTTGACTTGGTGTTGTCAGCACCACGCTCAGCCAGTGAGCGAACCGGCCATCCCTATGTGGGATCCGAACCCGGGGCCTTGGTGTTTTCACCACCGCACTCTACCGAGTGAGCCACGGGCCGGCCCCCCTAAGATGTTTTTTATTTGCTTGTTTTTGTTTTTGGCAGCTGGCTGGTACAGGGATTCAAACTATATGACTTTGGTATTACAAGCCTGTCAACTAACCAACTGAGCTAACTACCAGCCTAAAAGACTAACATGTTATGGAAGCTCATAACAGGAGAGTGTCAGAGAGACTTCTCTGAGGGGTAGGGAGTGGGGCACAGCTGGGTGAGAGATCTAGAAGGGCTTCCTGTAGGAAGCATCACTCCAGTTAATAATTACCATTAATTATCTTCACCACAGCCCTAGGAGGAAAGCATTGATTATCTCCCATTTTACTTTTTTCTGAAGATAAGATAAATGGAGTGATTTGCCAAGGTCATGGAGTCAAGAAGGGATAGGTGGGTTTCAAACCCAGATTTCCTGGCTCCAGAGTCTCACTGAAAAATCTGTCTTTTACTGCCTGTTTGAATAGGCCACCACCGGGATACAGAGAGGCATTGGAGAATAGAGAGGCTGCCTCCATTTTAATGGGTCCCAAAGGTGAGAACCTAACTATGCCAGGCCCTACCCAGGCACCTGTGAGAGAAGGCAGAAATCCAGACACACACCGAAACTGGCCCAGAACCATAAGAGGGCCAGGGACAAAAGGGGGCTGGGGCCAGAGCTTCTCCCCTGGCCCTACCACCCATGGCTCTATACGCTCCATGAGTCTCCCTGCCTAGGGTTGTAGGAGAGAGAGAAAAAGCAGAGATGCTCCTTTCTAAATCACATTGGAATTCCGACCTTCCAGCCCAACCCACAAACACTCCCACTAGTCTAAACATGCCCACAAATAGGGACCTGTCAGCCTTGAATCCAGTCTGGAAAACTCCCCTAATCCCTAACTCTTCCCCCTCTGGTTTCATTCTTTGGCAATAGCTGGTATCCCAACCTCCCAAGCATTGCTGGTACCAAAACAGTCCCTGACACAATAGGGATACCAGGTTGCAGGACTGCAGATGGCTGCTCCTTCTGACCAGGGCAGCTGTCTCCCTTCATCTTCTCTTCCCTGCCACTCACAGGCAGGCTGATCCTCCTGCCTCCCTTCCTCTCCTCCTCTTCCCTTGCCTCCTGCCTTTTCCCCCCCTCCTCTCCTCCTCCCATCAAGAGGTAGCAAAGCCTATTCTGCAGCCAGATGATGATGAGCTTTAATTTGGCTCTAGCACTTATTATAAGACTGAACAAATTAACTAAGTTTTCTGTGACTCAGTTTCTTCATCCATAAAATGGGAGGAAAAATGTGAACTACTTCACAATTGTGTGGGTAAAATGAGTTAGTAATTGTACAGTGCTTAGAATAGTGCCAGGCAAAGAGAAACTACTACATGAATGCGTGTATAATAAATGCTCTGGTACATCCAGTCTGAGCAAGGGCGGTGGGGGGCGGAGGGGTGTGTCCTGGGGTTATCCAGGATGTGTGAGGGACCCCACCTCCTCTCATGGATTACTGTTATCATCTCCCTCTGGTCTCCAGCCCCATGCTGCTTCCCTGTGATCACATCTCTACTCTGGCTGCTGAGTCTTCTTTCTAAATCCTGATGGGACCATATAACTCCTCTGCTCAAATTCTGCAGTGGTTCTTTATTGCCTGCTGGATAAAGGCCACCTTCTGGTCCTTTAGTATCTCATTCCTCAGAACTCTCCAGCCCCATCTTTCCCAGCTTTGCACCCCCCTGGATCTGTGATCCAGACTTCCTTGAAAACATGCCCTCTAGTCTCTGGCCTCCAGGCTTTTTCCTCCACCTGGTGTTTCCTCCCATCCCTTTCCTCTTGATGCTGCCCCCTTCCCTCCCCCTACTCTACTAGGGCTGTGGCCAGATGAAGGCAGTCCCTGAGGGAGGGAAAGGGGACAGTGAAGAAGAGACAGCAACTCTCAAAGCTGCAGTTTTCTCAGCTTCAAAACAAAGACAATAAGAAAAGGGACGTCTCAAGATCAAAGGAGGGGATGAAACAATATAGGAACACTCAGGAAACCACGAAGTGGTGCGTTAGTACCGAGTGATAGCTAAAGGGTTATTGGGAGGCCTGCCCAAGCAGCCAGCCCCCCAGCCCCTTAATTCTGAGTCCCCAGTCCTCTTCCCCCTCAGACCCAAGCCACCGGAGGGAAAAACAGGAGAGAAATAAAAAGGAGAGGATGGAAAGGGGGTCGATAAAAGAAAAGGAAGGAAGCGAAGTCCAGTGGGAGGTGAGAGACAGAAAGCATGTGGTTGGAGCCCCACGTCTCCGAAGAAGGAGGGAGAGGGTGACCTGGGATGCTCTCCCGTCCCCTGCCCCTCTCCCTTCCTAGGGGGGCTGCCCCCGTCCGGCCACAGCCCAGGCGGGGTGGGGGAAGGGCGGGGCGGCGCCGAGAAGAATGAATAATTGAGGTGGAGGGGAGGAGGAAGAAGAGGAGGAGGAGGAAGAGGGGGAGCCGGGAGCCGCCTGCACAGGGTCCTCCGCACTCCGCACCCCACCCCCTCCGCCGCCCGGAAGTCGCTCCCCGCCTCCTGCTCCGCCAACATGGCCGCGAAGTCGGATGGAGCGGCGGCCGCGGCCGCCCCG